>NC_141536.1:113269998-113517498 GCF_021556685.1 Rattus norvegicus
TGCATGTCAGTATCCACAGTGGCCAGAAGTGAGTACTGAATCAAAGAATTGGAGTTATAGGAAATTGTTTGCTACCTAACATGGATGCTGAGAATTGGACATCCATCCTTTGCAAGAACATCAAGGGCTCTTGACCACTGCACCATTTGTACAACCCTGAGTCTTTGTTCTATTTCATTGATACATCTGCCTGTTTTTGTGCCAATGACATGGTTTCCTAGTATGGCTCTGTGATACACCTTAAAATCAGGAATGATGCTCACTCCTGATATTCTGTTTACTGAGGACTGATTCAGCTACCATTGTTTTTGTGTGTGCTTCTATACACATTTCAAGATTACTTTTCTGTTTCTGTGAATATAATAGCACTAGAATTTTTACTGCGGTGAACCTGTGGAATTGGTAGAGTATTGATTCTTCCAATCCACGAGAATGGAATGTCTTCCCAGCCTCTACTGTCACCATCAATTTCTTCTTTGGTGTTTTACTGTGCTCACTGTAGAGGTCCTGCACTCCTTCCTTATGTTAGAGTCTACAGTGTTTCTGCTGCTGCTACTGCTGCTGCTGCTATTGACATTGAGGCTGTTGTGAATGGGGTAGTTTCTCAAGTTCCCTTCCTGGTATGTCTGCCATGGATATATTGAAGAAAGCTACTGATCTTTGTATGTTAATTTTGTATCCTGCCACTTTTTGTTGTTGTTGAGCCAGAATCTTACTGTGTTGCCCTGGCTGGCCTAGAACTCATGATATAGACAAGAGTAGCCTCAAACTCATAGAGCCCCACCTACCTTTGTTTCCTGAGTTCTGGGATTAAAGGAGTGCATCACTATGCCAGCTTTCCAGGAGTTTCATTTTATTTTGTTTGTTTGTTTTGGTGAAGTATTTGATGTAAAGAGCCATGTCATCTGAAATAGAAATCCTTTAATTCTCCCTTTCCAATTTACATCCCTTATATTTTCTTCTCTTGTTTCTTTGGTAAGTCTCCAAACACTACATTATTAAGAGTGGGGAGGCTTCAAGTGTTTGTCATCAGTTATGATGTTGACTGTGTTTGGCACATAGAGCCCTTACTGTGTTGAATTAGGGTTTTTCCATTTTTTGCCTCTCCAGGACTTTTATCGTGAAAGGATGTTAGGTTTTGTCAAGAGCATCTTCTGTATCTACTGAGACAACATGTGGTGTCTGTTCTTGAGTCAGTTATGTGAGGAATTATATTAGTGATTCACATATATTGACGTATCTGTGCATCTCTAGGATGAGGATTATTAATACTGTTACTATTATTACTATTGCAAGCCCCATTATCCACTCTAGTTGACAAGGCAAGGAATTATGTCCAGAAAAAATAAGTCAAATATTCAAGATCCAGTACCCTACTAATGGACCTAAGCATTCTGCCTGAGCCAGACTATAGGGCCACTTCCACTGTTCAAAAATATCATGCACTATAATCTGTTCCTTCCTGAACACCAAATCTTGATACTACTCCTGGCCATCTTACTGGTCTCAGTTATGCATTCTGCTCCTTCATTCATTAAACATTTTAAGAATCTAGTACTTTGTGGCGACCCACCCTGGTTCCACAGTCCTGTAATACAGAGCTCAGCGATTCTTTGGGAATTAGAAAGGGCATCTGAGTATGCCTGGCTGTGTTTGGTCATTGCTGGTTTTTGTTTTGTTTGTGCCATGGTTAAGTTATTGTTTAGGGAATGGGGGCAGGCACAAGAAATGATACAGGCACAGTCTTTAAGGGAATGATTCCCAGCTGTTTATATGAATTAACAAAAGCAATAGTGAATGGGGCGACCTGTCTATGACCATAGATGGACTGATAGACACCAGTGGGGAAGGAGAGATACTCTACACACCTCCCCTCAGAGCCTCCAATCTTTTTGACATAGCAATGTCTTTCATGTAGCTATGCCCCACATCATTTTCCAAAGTAATTAAAGAGACTTTGAGGAGCACGAGTGCATAGAATAACAGTGCTAAAATATAAACAATGAAGTCAACCAAGGCTCGGGAAAATATAAATATAAAAGCCATTTCCACGGAAAAGTCCTCTATAATCCAGAAAGGAAAAACTGTCTAAATCCCTAAAGGCTGAAACACATTTAAAATAGACATTCCACACACGGCAAAACAAGCCTTCTATGCATGTAGTTTAGTCAGTGAGATATTTTAAGGGCTCGGTTACTGCTGTGGGGTTTTCTCCCACATGACAGTTATACACAGAAAATGGTTGAATCAACAGAGCTATAGAATTTATCCTCAGGATGTGGTCAGCACAAAATATTTCCACATTCTTGGTTAATTTTCATATGGGTTTTCCAAGTCTAACATTGCCAGAAAGACCACGTCAAGGCCTCTTATTTCAACAATAAGCCTGAATCATAATCATTCCTTCATTTAACAAGTATTCTGACAATAAGTTTTATGCCAGAAACTATGCAATATACAGAAAATGCAAAGGCAAATGAGGCATTGGCCTTTTCCTATAGGTCTTTCTTCTTTACAAGAGAACACAGGCTTAAAAATGGGTGAGTAGTCTATGTGTAAGAACTGAAGCTAGGGCAGAAGCACAGACAAAGGTTGGCAAATGTACCTTAATTCTTGTCAGCATACATTTGGTGACAGAATCACAGGGATTGCTTGAAGACACCTTTCTTATTCAAATAATACCCAGGGAGTCAGAGAATACTTTATGACTTTCTAAATATGCTCATATTTCTGGTTTGGTTATATAGAGAAATAAGGAAGGGAGAAAGGAGTAACAACAGGTTACATCATTGGTCAGAATAAGCAGGATAGAAAAATGTGGAGAAATTCTATAGTAAATGACTTGCAATACCAAGGTTATATGACTATGGCTTGGGTCAAATTGACATAAAACTATCCAGCACACATATCTATAATGAAATTCAAAAATAAATTAGGTACAGTAAGAGATCAATAATAAATAATAACAATAAACATATAATAAAATAGATGGTTTAAAAAATAAACTGGAGAGATGACTCAGCAGTTAAGAGCACTGACTACTCTTCCAGAGTTCCTGAGTTCAATTCCCAGCAACCACATGGTGGCTTACAACCATCTGTAATGGGATCCGATGCCCTCTTCTGGTGTCTGAAGACAGCTACAGTGTACTTACAGGCATAAAATAAATAAATGAAATCTAAAAAATAAATAAATAAAAAATAAATTGGAGTAACGTTATATGACCATGGTAACTCTCTCAATTGCTAAGGCCAGGTAGCATATACACAGCATATATACACAGATACACCGAGAGAAAGAACGGTGGACAAGAAAGATCAACACCAGATTAGAATTTCTATACATTACTTCTGATGGTTGACCATGAGTATCTGGGACATGGAATATGAAACTGCAAAGAATAGGTTAGTCTTGGGACTACAGGGGAGTGAATGCTGAAGAATTTACAACCTGCTATGTAGAAGGGCAACCAGCAGAGCGCAGGTCATTTGCTGGACTCCCTTTCTGTGTCTGTAGGAACCCCAAAGCTCAGGACTTCACTGACAATGGCAACTTGTCCAGTGTTATGCCAAGGCAAGAGCTGTATTTCTTTTGCAGAAATAAAAGTAAATACAATAATGTTTGAAGAAAATAATCCAGTTTCTTCATTTTGCTGGATCAAGAGCCTTCAAGAGACATATGTATATTTGTGCCCCCAAACTAATGTGCTAGGAACTAAAACGACTACGTTTGTGCCCTAAAGGTCTATGAGAGATGGTATTCATTTGAAAGTACTTGCCACAAGAAAAGGCACATGCCAAGATTTGAAGCCCAGCATTTTCACCATATGCTCTGAGCAGGCTACTTACCTTGTAGAGAGTTTGTCTCACCAGAAAATTGGGGGAATGGTGCTATTTACCTCACTGGGTTGTTAGGATTGTATGTAAAAGTACTCTGCACTGAGTGATGCTCATCCTTGGCCAATGACTGTCCATCAAGCCCTGGCAAATAGGTTGGAGAGAGCATCCTGGCCTTTGAGTCCTTCAGGTGAGCTAAGGGCCTTCCAAGTATCAGCCACAGCCTGGTTCTCTCCTCCTCCAAGGACCCCAGTGGATCTACATCCATTTCTTTCCTACAATTCTGTTTTCTTCGTGACTCTCACATTGATTTCCCTTTTAAAAATTTCTGATGATCAATTAAAAACAAAAACTTCCCATCATCCTCAATCTCTTCCTCTTGTCCTAAATGCCAAAGCATGTTTTGTTTTGTTGATGGCATCTTTATGTGAACTCTTTTATTCCAAAAACATTGGGGATCACACACGATACTGTTTCCTATTTAAATTCCAGTTTCCTTGGATTTGGAAACTATTCTTCAACCACCATCTTTTTCCTTGGTTTCTCTTATTTCCATTGTTTGTTATCCTTAAGGAACTTCCTCCCAAACCATGCTGGAATCTCCAAGAAAGACTAGAACATTTTCCAGGTTAGGAACTATTCCAACAGAGAGACTACTTTAGACATTACAGGGAGTCAATAAAAGTAAGACTTACTGTCTTTTCTCATAGGCAGAAGCAGGGAGGGCATCACTGTACACCTTATCTGTACAATAACAACTTCAAGCCTCTGAAGAAAGAAATTGAAGAAGTCCTCAGAAGATGGAAAGATCTCCCATGCTCATGGATTGGCAGGATTAATATAGTAAAAATGGCCATTTTACCAAAAGCGATCTACAGATTCAATGCAATCCCCATCAAAATACCAATCCAATTCTTCAAAGAGTTAGACAGAACAATTTGCAAATTCATCTGGAATAACAAAAAACCCAGGATAGCTAAAACTATCCTCAACAATAAAAGGACTTCAGGGGGAATCACTATCCCTGAACTCAAGCAGTATTACAGAGCAATAGTGATAAAAACTGCATGGTATTGGTACAGAGACAGACAGATAGACCAATGGAATAGAATTGAAGACCCAGAAATGAACCCACACACCTATGGGCACTTGATTTTTGACAAAGGAGCCAAAACCATCCAATGGAAAAAAGATAGCATTTTCAGCAAATGGTGCTGGTTCAACTGGAGGTCAACATGTAGAAGAATGCAAATCGATCCATGCTTATCACCCTGTAGAAGAAAAAGTGGGGAAACATCTCAAACACATGGGCATTGGAGAAAATTTCCTGAACAAAACACCAATGGCTTACGGTCTAAGATCAAGAATCGACAAATGGGATCTCATAAAACTGCAAAGCTTCTGTAAGGCAAAGGACACTGTGGTTAGGACAAAACGGCAACCAACAGATTGGGAAAAGATCTTTACCAATCCTACAACAGATAGAGGCCTTATATCCAAAATATACAAAGAACTCAAGAAGTTAGACCACAGGAGACAAATAACCCTATTAAAAATGGGGTTCAGAGCTAAACAAAGAATTCACAGCTGAAGAATGCCGAATGGCTGAGAAACACCTAAAGAAATGTTCAGCATCTTTAGTCATAAGGGAAATGCAAATCAAAACAACCCTGAGATTTCACCTCACACCAGTGAGAATGGCTAAGATCAAAAACTCAGGTGACAGCAAATGCTGGCGAGGATGTGGAGAAAGAGGAACACTCCCCCATTGTTGGTGGGATTGCAGACTGGTACAACCATTCTGGAAATCAGTCTGGAGGTTCCTCAGAAAATTGGACATTGAACTACCTGAGGATCCAGCTATACCTCTCTTGGGCATATACCCAAAAGATGCCCCAACATATAACAAAGTCACGTGCTCCACTATGTTCATAGCAGCCTTATTTATAATAGCCAGAAGCTGGAAAGAACCCATATGCCTTTCAACAGAGGAATGGATACAGAAAATGTGGTACATCTACACAATGGAATATTACTCAGCTATTAAAAACAATGACTTTATGAAAATCATAGGCAAATGGAGGGAACTGGAAAATATCATCCTGAGTGAGGTAACCCAATCCCAGAAAAACACACATGGTATGCACTCATTGATAAGTGGCTATTAGCCCAAATGCTTGAATTACCCTAGATGCCTAGAACAAATGAAACTCAAGACGGATGATCAAAATGTGAATGCTTCACTCCTTCTTTAAAAGGTGAACAAAAATACCCTTGGCAGGGAATAGGGAGGCAAAGATTAAAACAGAGGCAGAAGGAAAACCCATTCCGAACCTTCCCCACATGTGGCCCATACATATACAGCCACCCAATTAGAAAAGATGGATGAAGCAAAGAAGTGCAGGCCGACAGGAGCCGGATGTAGATCGCTCCTGAGAGACACAGCCAGAATACAGCAAATACATAGGCGAATGCCAGCAGCAAACCACTGAACTGAGAATAGGACCCCCGTTGAAGGAGTCAGAGAAAGGACTGGAAGAGCTTGAAGGGGCTCGAGACCCCCATATGAACAACAATGCCAAGCAACCAGAGCTTCCAGGGACTAAGCCACTACCCAAAGACTATACATGGACTGACCCTGGACTCTAACCTCATAGGTAGCAATGAATATCCTAGTAAGAGCACCAGTGGAAGGGGAAGCCCTGGGTCCTGCTAAGACTGAACCCCCAGTGAACGTGATTGTTGGGGGGAGGGCGGTAATGGGGGGAGGATGGGGAGGGGAAGCCCATATAGAAGGGGAAGGGAAAGGGTTAGGGGGATGTTGGCCCGGAAACCGGGAAAGGGAATAACATTCAAAATGTAAATAAGAAATACTCAAGTTAATAAAGAAAAAATGGAAAAAAAAACTAGAACTGATAAACACTTTCAGCAAGATGGCAGACTATAACGTGAATGTAAAAAAGAAGTCAATAGCCTCCCGATATACCAATAGCAAGCATTGTTTCTTCTGAGGAAGAGATCAGAGAAATAATCTCACTGTAAATTTCTTCAGAAAATATGTTGGAATAAACCTAAGCAAGGAAGTGAATGACTTCTACAATGAAAACTTAAAAACACTGAAGAAAGAAATTAAAGAATTTGCTAGAAGTTGGGAAGAGAGTCTATCCTCTTGTACTAGAAGAATCAATACTTTGGGAATGGCCATCTTAGCAAAAATGACCTACAGAGTCAAAGTAGTCTCCATCAAAATATACACTCCATTTTGAAGGACACAGAATAAATGATTTTAAAATTCATTTGGGAGCACAAAAGATTTCAGCTCATGAAAGCAAAAATAGGTACTTGTCCCTTCATGTCTATGATGCTCTGTTCACAACAGCAAGGAATGGAATGACCCTGGACGTCCATCTACAGAGTAGTGGATAATGAAAGCGTGGCACGCCTAGACACAGTGGAATGTTTTATTCTGCCATAAGAAATAAAATTATGCAATTTTCAGGAAAATGAATGGAATTTGGAAATATTATATTAAGTGATGTAACCCAGGCTCAGAAAGACGAAGAGCATGTGTTCTCTCTCATATGAGGATCTGAACTTCTAAACTTTTATGTATGTGTATCTATGTGGGAGTGAGGAAGGGCAGACTTTAGGAAATAGACAGGGACCCATGTGAGGGAAAAGATTACTTCCAACAGAGAATTACTCTGTAATTAAGCCTTATTTGATGTTTTCTATGTATTTATAACCAAAAGGGTGTGCGTGGTGAGGCTAACGTCTGACTATATATGAGCTGTTTTAAATTCCCCATTATGTTCTGTCAAGTATTGATGTTCAAAGTTTATTTCCATTTGTATCGTGAGAGAGGTTCCTCCATCTTCTATTCTTGCTGAGGCCATTTCAGATTTAACTAGAATCCTATCTCCTTGATGAAAAATCCCATGGAAAATTACCAAATTCTATTTTAGGAGCCAAGAGGTCAAGATGTCCCAGCTAATTTATGTTAGCCTCTGTTAAACTGTGTGGAACCAACCCCCTCAGCCAACAGCTTATCTTAGCTTCTGTTAAACTGCATGCTTGTGCAGAAACCCCTCCAACTGTTTATCTTACTTTCTGTTAGACTTCTTGCTTCTGTGAAACTCCCTGTAGCTACCAAGAAAGATGCCAGGATGTGGTTTTTGCCTTCAAAACCCCATGCTCTGGACACTTGGGGCCATACTTAAGACCCGAAAAACTGAGTGTAGTCCCTGCTGGCAGGAGTAAAGACTTTCAACTGGCTCTAAACTGTGTCTGATTGGTCATCTTTGGTGGGCACCCTGTATTTCCTCTTCTAATTAGTAATCCTTATCAAAACGTTGTGGAAGCCTTCTTTTTTTAGTCTTCTTTTTTTACACATCTGCACATTTAACTGTTCCAATTGAGCTTGACTTTCATTTTGATCTTGATCTTTCGTCTTTCATCAGTTTGTATCATGTACATTTCAATTTTCTAATAAACATTTGGTTAAATAAATTCTTTCTGTGGCTGCTCTATATGTAGTCAGTATAATTTCTGTCAGTGTTTTGTGTTCTGTCTTATGTTTAAATATCTGTACAATGCTGCCTTCTATACAGAGATGACCACAACAGGAGCCAGAATAAACCATCAGCCACCAAATGTCACCATTAGTGCTTGCCTAAAACACTGGGAATAAGGACATACAGGCGACAAAACTGAGAACAACCAGACAGATGGTTACTTTATTTCCAAACTAAGGGTCAGCCTGTATGCTGATCCAATAAGATTTTTCTGTATATTTCTGGGGCTGTAATTCATTAAAAATTTAAACTTGTCTTTATGGAGGTCAAATTGAGATATCCAGAGACTTCAGGCCAACTCATCGGTTTCTGTACTCTGGGATTTTACGCATGCATCTCAAAGCGGGTTTACAATTCGACATTGATTTCAGAATAGATCTCCCAGGGAGTTTTGAAATTTCAGGGCAGATAAGTCTCCTTCTTGGTAAATCTTAACTGTAAACCTCGAGTTTCGCCCAGCAAGCCTCCAAGTCTGTTGAAATGAGCACTTGGAAATACGAGGGCCAAGTATCCCTGGCTACCAGACAGTTCTGCAGAAGGCTTGGCTTCGACAATTGCAAAAGTCTGTGATTTCCTGGTGAGGAATTATATGTGACGCAGTAGAGTGAACGGCAGACCTCTAGCCAGATGTTAGTACAAAACTGGAAATCATAGCTCCTCACGGTTATCTAACACACGGCCCGCAAAACCCACCGAACGCCACAAGTCGCTGCTTCTGGATCCTCCCTTCCTCCTCTAGTCACGAAGACAAAAATCATTCCAAGACATAATCAACAATTATGACCAGTTTAACCAATCTTAGGGACCCTGGTTAGATAGATACAAAGTGATCCAATTGATTGGGGTAAAACAGTAGGCAAGGCTTTCTGATTCATTCTAAAGTTTGCCCCCACCTTGAGACATGTTTGCCTCTCTTGTCTGTGCAATCTAGTGTCTGACTGGAGAGCAGGCCTTTCTGTGAAGTATCAAAGGGAGTTCAGCACTTCATCAAACCATACCTCGGTTTGCTAGAAACAGCCTGAGCATAGGTGTGCTGGACACTACTGGCTCTGTGGACCAACATGTCTGAAGGCATGCGCACACTGCCTTAGTGCTCTGTGATCGTGAAGAATGTCCCTCAGGTGCTGTTTTCAACCCGACTCCAGGCAAGGCAGTGATATTTTAAATGGCCTTCCTCTCACTTACCAGGAGGATCTGACCTTCTGGTCTGTATATGTTTGATATTAAAATGGTAGCAAAGAAAGGAGAGAGAGAGAGAGAGAGAGAGAGAGAGAGAGAGAGAGAGAGAGAGAGAGAGAGAGATTGATTTGTATCCAGCAAAATCTGGGAGAAACACCACCATAGAGGCAGCACCTCTGTCAAGAGCCAAGAAAGGCACTGTTGTAGATGAACATAAATAGTACAGGAGACAGGTCCCGCCCTTAAAAGAGCATCATCCAGCTTGATTCCACTTGCTTACCCCCTTTCTCCTTTCCTCCTCAGGCTCCCAACCATCAAAGCCAACTGCACGGAGCAGTGTAGAGGACCAGGATGGGTCACAGAACAGACAAATGGGAAAAGACCTTGGAGTCCAATCTGTCCAGCTTCCCAGATGATGAATGGAGATACAAACTCCTTAGGTGTCAGCAGCAAGACGCTGATATGGAAGCCAGAATTCCCGGCTCTGTTCCAGATTTTCCCTGAGCACACACAGGATGTGGAGATGTTTTGTTATTTAAGTCTCTACTCCTGTGGTTTCTTTTCTTTCAAAGCATTGATCATATTTGCTTAGAATCAAGCCATCTCAAGAAACATAAAACTAGCAATGCCTGTCCCCCCCCCCTTTCCTCCCCTTCCCTCTCTTCACCTTCTCTCTCTCTCTCCTTTCCTTCCTCGGTATAAATCCTTGAGGGCAGCAAATATAGCACACCCACTCTGGGGTAATGCAATTTGCTCTCACTTATAATAGTTCAAACTCAGCCTCCTGGTGTTTCCAAAATCAAAGTTAGCAACACAAGTTCTAAGTATATTTTTTTAAAGGGAGATTTCCCAAATAATCTGATACATTTATATACAATCACATCTTCACCCAGCACCCTGACTTTCATCTTCAGCTTTAAAATGATCCCCTATAGTTCAGTATCTTAAAGTAGGCTGTGTGTGTTTGGTTTTCCTAAGACCAAAATAAAACTAATAAAATGTTTCTCCCACAATTCTCACGAACTATCTGTTTATAAATGACCTTTTAAAATTTGAACTGAACTTGCCAAATTGACCGTTTCTAGTATTGCACATGAATCCAATTGGTTCATCTAATTCTTGACTCCAGTGCTAAAAAGGACATATATTTTACCCAGGCATATTAAGGACAGGGGTAAGTGGAGGAGAAGATGGGGGGAGGGAGGGAGGGAGAGAGAGAGAGAGAGAGAGAGAGAGAGAGAGAGAGAGAGAGAGAATATTCAAGCAAGAGAGCTAGCACACTATAGCAAACGTTTCCCAGTGAGCTCCCAATAAGAAAGAAAGAAAACATCAAACACCAATGATGGCAACAGATTTATTGGAAATTTTCAAAGTTTTCAAAATTGTTATAAAACATAAGCACACTGAAGCTGATTTTTAGACATGAAAATCTCACCTTTTTTTCCTAGGTAGATATGTATAGAAAAAGGAAGAGCTACAAGCATTTGCTCTGGGTAAAGGCTCCAGGTATTAGGCTACTGCCTACAGATTATATATTAGGAAAAATTAGGCTTAGAAATCAAAAGGAACTGGGCAGGGGACACTGACCTATTAACACCATCTCAGCACATCATCTATCAAGATGGCACAAGATTAAAAGCTCTTTGTGGAAAGTAGTTTTGGTTGATCAGCAATTGACTGGGAACCAGAGAAAGAAGGCTAGAGTGCTAAAGGCTGATGTTTGGAAACCATGACTGTTTGTTTGCCGTTTTTGATTTGGTTTGCTTTACCTCCTTGTGGATAAATCTATTCCCCAGGCTACAGTTTTATTCGCTTTCTATCCTTCTTAGCAGCCTCATTTCTTTGACAGCCCCACTCTCGACGGGTGTCCCAGGTCCTGATGTCTCTCCAGTTGCTCTGCGGCTCTGATGATGAGCTAGCTAAACCCTAACTTCTACAGCACTTGTGAGAACTATGTTTCTAATGATTCAAATATTTGTGCTTGATGGTCATCAACCATGTGAGGTAGGTAGTGCATCCTCATTTTGTAGAGGAGGAAACTGAGTCTCGGGAAAGGCACATCACCTCCCCATCACAGAGGTAAGTGGGCGTCAGCAGCGATTTGAACACAGAACCTTATAAAGGAAATATGCTAGTGACTCGCCTATCAATCCCCAAATTGGGCTGCAATGTCTGTTGTAAAAATCAGCTTCATCTATGCATCTATGCATTTAGATGTATGTTTGAGTCATAAACAGGACAGCTAGTTGCTAAAAGGAACTGAGTCTCAATGGTCTACTCCTGAGTGGACTATTTAACAGTAGAGACTGCCCATTGACTCGCTTCCTTTTAATTCTCAAGTTTTAAAATGGAATCTGTCAGCAGCATTTGCCCACGGGCTGCATGGAACACTGTCAATAAAGGGCAGTGTTCTATCCCTCTGACAGTTCTGCGTGCAGCAGATTGCTACTGACATTGTCACACAAGTCATTGAAACATTAGGGACGTTAGAGGAGCCACTCTGGGATTGTGTCCCCATGGGGAACAGTCTGAACACTCTATAAATCAGACCGTGTTTGCAGTCCCTCTCCAGGGACATTCAGTTGCTTTATTTTGCCCCTGTTTGTATAACAGACAGACGTTTTAATGCATTGTTCGGGCATGGAAGGCGTTGTTGTCCTGGAAAGGGGAGCTCAAGTCTAGAGAAAGGCTGACTCTCAATCTGAGAGCACCACACTGCATGCTTTAAATTCTGTAATTGCATTTGGAAAAGTAGCTCTTCACATACATGGCATATCTGTCGACATGCGTTTTTTGGTTGAAACACACCATTGGAACGTACCCTTTTACATACCTAAGGCCCATCTAACATAGATGCTAATTTACAAGTCTCTTTTCCATAAATAAGATTCAAAGTTTGTATGGATTGGTGTTTAAGTTAATAAAAATCTGTACTTGTCCCATGAGGCCTTGGTCCACAGAATCACAGATTGGACAGTGCCCATCTGGCAAGGAATCCTGCAGAAAACATCACTATCTGACAGGCGTTGGCAGCTGGAGGCCACGGATTTAAGTTAAGCAATGTGATCTGCCCTGCTCTTGGCCCCCGAGCAGCCTAAGCTCAGCCCCAGATGAGGTGAAAAGACGGCTTGTGGTCAAGTTCCCTCTCGACTCACAGTTTCACTGTCTTATCATGACTAAAGCCGCTCACCACGTCTGTGGTTTTCTTACATAAATTTCCAATCCAGCTTGTGTTACTATAAAGCATCTTTTCCAGCCCTGATGTTGGGGCTGGACTTTTAGCTCGCATATTTTTTCCAGATGTGATGAGCTCTCCGTATCCCTCTTGGTGAGCAAACGCGTATCCGGATCTTCTGGAGCTTGACCTGCGGGTCTGAGGCCTTCGGCTTCGCAGGGGCCTTTCCTTTCTCTGAGCCTTCTGCCACCGGCGGATCTGGGGAGGAAGAGAGCCACAGCACAACCATGAACCCAAACATTAGACCCCAGACACTCAGCCATTGAGTAAAACAAAAGCCATTTGTGTTACTTAATTGAACATCTACAACAAGAAAATCTTTGCCTTTACTCCAAAAGGAAGCTTTAAGCCTAAAGTCCTAAAATTCTCCATCCCAAAGATGACACTAGGCACTAATCAATTTTTCCCTACCAAAAAATTCTCATGTAAACAAGAAATAGTCCAATAAAATTCACTACTGACTCAATTTCATGGGCTGTATGGTGAGTTGGGGGAGGGGGTTGCTTTTCTTCAGTAACAGTGTTGAGAACAGAGCCTGGGGTCTTAAGCATAGTTTTGTATAGAAATGGAATGTCTATAGTCCCAATACTCAGTCTTTCACCTCTCTTTCCCTTTCAGAGGTTTTCTGGATCCTGTGTCATTAATAACTAACTGGATTAGGAGAAAATTTTCAGAAATTAGAGTCAGAATTTTCTTCCTCTTATGGAAGGTCAACTTGTCCTGAGACTTTTGGGGTTTTCATTTATTCTGGTTTGACATGCACACACATGCCCGTGTGTGTGTGTGTGTGTGTGTGTGTGTGTGTGTGTGTGTGTGTGTGTGTGATTTACAAATATGAAGGTGTTGCCTTTTAAAGAACATCTACAACACAGCCCCTACCTCAGAGGCTCAGGAAACATTGTCAAAAAGGGGACAGAACAACCCAGAGGGACAGATTCCTGATAATGTCCCTGAGACCTGACAGGGTGAATGCACCCATCAACTCTCATGAATAATTCTCAAAAAATATTTAAGGCCTAAATATCATTTGGGTGGGTTTCAACGTGCCTTCCATCTCCCTAGGAAAGGGAGTGAAGATGACCAGAGATTTTGCATAAGTGATTAATTCTAATTTTCAGGTCTGAGGGTACTCATTAAGAAAAACATGACAATCATCCTTAACACAAGAAAAATGGGCAACTTCAGATTACCCATGCTTTTATGGGTTGGATTCAGCTCAGAACCAACACAAAAGGACAGACACAAAGGATTCTGTGACTTATTTCATACTCTGCCCCAGAGTGTAAGAAACATCACAGTAAGAGAAGCTCAGACCTCTGGGCCTTACTGGTCTGGCCTCACTCCCTCTAGAAACATGTCATCTTTCTTTGTGGGATGATAAAGTATGTCTTCCTCTCCTCCTCTTCAGTGTCCTGAGCCTCAGCCTAGCCCAGCACTGCTTTAGTTGTATCGTTTCCTATGAGCCATTGAGATCTACTCCAATGTCTGGTCCAGGCTTCTTTCTTCACCATATTCTTTCTGGTGTCTTTCTGGCTCCGTATTCCCAGTCCACCAGAATGCTGCTGTGCGCTTTTAAAACCTGCTTAGCAGGTAACAGGTCTTACTTAGTTCCCAAAGTCAATACTCTATTTCTATCCAAATGGTGAGACCCCTTCACATGACCTGTTCGGGCTTTCCCTGTTGCTTGCCCTTCTCTTAAAATAATACTTCAAAATGATTCCAGTGAGTCAGGGGTAAAAGTACTTCTAACCTATCACTCCATACCCACCGATAGCCCAATATACCCCTCTTCACTGACATTCAGGACTAGTATGTTCAAGAAACATGTGGAGGAGATTATCATCTACTCTGTTATGAAGCCATGGACCTATGAAAATTTCCTTAGTCATTCCTGTGCATCTGTTTGGACAAAGAAAGACATCATTCATGAAGGCCACCAACCATCCTTCAAGTACTCACGGTGTCTCGGACATACCTGATCACTCAAGCTTGGGTATAAATGCATCTTCAGAAATCTGAACACCACAACTGGCATGACTGATGTCACTGCTGTCAAGAGAACCACGAGCCAAACAAATTTCTGGCTCAGGGAGCGCCGTGCATTTCCTGCCATTAAAGAGACATAGACAGCCTGGCTATAAAACACCGAATTGCTATAAAATCTCTATAATTATATAAATTAATTTATAGTTAGTTGTTATGAATTAAACTGACACCTATAAGCATCTAAAGAAAAAACTTTGGCGTTATTATGAAAGCCTGGGGAAGTGCTAGCCTGATGAAGCGTTCTCTCACCCAGGCTCCTTCCAACTTCTGTTCCTTCCTTTCGACCTCATGATCTATGACCAGTTTAAAATTTCCAGTTAATGATTTGATGCAGGCCTATTCCCAAACAATGGCCTCACTGACTGTCTGTGTCATAAGGAAACACCACATCTAGCACAAGGGTAGCCTTCAAACTTCTAGGCAACGCTCAGAAAAGCTGCCTCAAAAGGAACTTGCTATTTCTTTGATACTCCCTTGATTCTGAGCTGAAGATCTGGGGAGATCCTGGAGGTTCCCGGTTTGATGAGGAGAGTTCCCCTATGACCACTGAGTCAACTACCCAACATAAGAAATGGCAGGCCAGAGAAACTCACTGCCAAGCCTGGAGACAGCTCCCAGACTTTACCCTCATTTCTCACATAGTTATTGTTTGTCTAATCAAGGCAGCAATGAGGGCAGGCAGATTTTGTGGGACTACACCATCCCTGCCCCTGCTCATTCTCTAGAGAGACATCATGATACCTCCAAACAGCCAGGTCCTCATCCCAGTGCGCCATGTTAACACCATTCGAATGAGCTTTGGGTATGAGAGTTTGGCAACTGATTGGTATGTCTGTTTTTCCTGGCTTTGGGAAGTAAATCTGTCTACCAAAGAGCAGCCAACTCCAGTTGTTGCAAGCCAAGGGCAGAAACAAACTTGATTCAATCAATTAAATGTCTTTTTGAGCTCCTTGAAGCTCATTACCCACAGACAACGTGGAGAAAAACAAGCTTCACTTTAAAGCCACGCCCCTCCCTTCTGCTGGTTACTAAGGAAAAAACTTCACTTTTCTTCTTTTTTCCTTTCTTTCTTTCTTTCTTTCTTTTGTTTTGCTTTTAGAAAACCCCAATGTTGATCTAACTTTTGTAAACTTTCATTGGATTCCAGTAATTAATTCATGGAATAGCCTGTGCTTAAGTTAAAAGGATTAGTCCGCACACAAACTACATTCCCCAGGGGAAGCAGTCTCATTTTGCATGTTAGAGTGGTCTTTCGGATTGGAAAGGCACCAAACATTCAAGATTCGGTAACACAGAAATAAGTAAATAAGCAGAAATTTAAAAACAGTTCATGAGCCTTCCTTTCCTGACTGGCATGTTCTGATGACTAACCAACGTGCCTCTACACGGTTGGAATCTTTTGGTAAACAAAGTATTAATGTGGTGTACTGAGCAAGACTGTTAGGATTTGAAGTGGTTACTGTATATTTAAGAATGGGCAAATCTGAAGAACAGTGTCCCCTCACTTACTCACATGACTGGATGGAAACAGAGCCCAAGCCTTGGTGCAGACCACCACTTTCAAACCAAGCCTGTGACCATTCTGACACAGCCTTTTCTAGGCTGAGGTAATCAGAGAATGGACTCAGAGTGCTGTGCTAACTGCTTGAGCTCAAAGGATTGTCACTGAGTGTCATCATCTAACTTGTTGAGATGAAGTCAGAAAATCTCTGTTCCTTACTTATTCACCTGCTATAGAGATTTCCAAACTTTTTGGAAGGTGTATTAATGGTTCCTGTGTAAAAGTCAGTGATCTTGGCAGAATTATTTTGAAGTGTGGACCTTAACATAGGAACACTGGATGTATCCTCTTTATTAAATAATGTAACTTCAAGGCTTGAAGGAATTTTAGGGGTTCCTTGATAGCTCATCAGACATCCAAATTCTCCCATGATGCCCTCAAATATATTCAACTCACAATTTCTTGCATAATAATACTATGGGTGGCTAGTGTTATGTAAACTTGACACAAGCTAGAGTTATTTGGGAAGGAAGACTCTCTATAAGCTTGGCTGTGGGCAAGTTTATAGTCTATTTTCTTAATTAGATTGATATGTGAGGACCCCGCCCATTGTGGGTGGGACCACCGCTAGGTTAGTCATCTGGGGTGCTATAAAAAAGCAGATTGAGCAAGCCATGGAGAGCAAGTCAATAAGTTACGTTCCTTTGTGGCCTCTACAACAGTTCCTGCTTCTAGGTTCCTGACTTTGAGTCTCTGTCCCTGACCTCCCTTCATGATGGACAGAAGTCAGGAAAGGAAAGATGAAATAAACCCTTTCTTCCCTCAGTTGCTTTTTGACATGGGTGTTTTGTCCCGGCAGTAGGAACCCTAACCAAGACAAACACTCAACTATCATCAGAATCACTATTTATTTAACCAGGGTCCATCCTAATGCTTTATATGTAGTAACTCATTTGTAGTAACTTACTTTCTATATTAAAAATAGGAACCATTAATAGTCCAGTTATAGATAAATATTAAATCATGGAAAGGAAAGAAAATTTGTTCAACATCACACAATTTATTAAGCTGGTCTTCAATCCCTTACACCTATCCAGCCTTCTCTTCTGGCCACTTCTGGAAGGATGTTCAGAAATTTATAGAGGGCTCTAATTTATCAATCACTTCTCTTTCATCTAAAAGCAGATGATGTCTGTGGGAGAACTCTGACAGATATGATGGTGGTAGCCTGATACAAGGAGAGCTGGCTATTTCCCCCTCCTTCCTGTTTTGTAATAAAGAAACTTTTCACAGGCTGTAAATACACATGTTATGCCCCTTGTCTTCTAGGACACAGCCTACTACATCTCGGCCATGGGAACCTATAAGTTCTATCTGGCAAGAAAAAAAAAAAAAGCAGTCTCTAGGAACCTCTTTCATGTCTGGAAGGCTTCAGGTACACCAGTCAATTCCTAGAAGAAAGAGTACTGGCCATTTCTAGCGCCCACACAACACAAAAACAAGTCATAAAGACAAAGGACTTTAAGTATGCGGCAGGCCTTACAACAGGTAGGATTACTTACCAACAAAGGGGAACTGACGAGGGAAGATTCCAAAGACACCATCACTGTGCATAGCAAGTAAAATGGAGAAATAGGTAGCAACGCTGCCCCAGATGAAGACGTGATTAACCACGGTCCAATAACTCGTGTCCAAAGCTATCTGCAAATAAAGTCAAATGCAAAAAGATAAGCCTTTTAGGCATAAAAATCGTGTACACAGATGTTTGCCTCCAGGGGTATGCTGGAACATGAAGATTACTGGACCTCTGCTTCTAGGCACACACAAGAGAGTGGCAAGTGCCTGACAAGTGTCTAGAGCTCAGGTATATGGGCAACTGTATCTGCCAAGGCCAAAATGGCCTCAGGAAGTGAAATGCCAAGAGTTTTATTTTTACTAATTTTATAAAATGGTGTGACATTTTTATATGACGATCCCAACTCATTCCAATGACCCCATTCTTACATTCCTCAAATTACAGAAAAGAAGAATCTCTGACTTTTTGTCATAGACTTTGTGTGGTCTGGGAATGGGTCCCTTCTTCCCTTCCTGTATCTTGTGTGGCAGCAGCAATACTATTTACACAGCAGAAGCCTCAGGAGACATGGAGGTAAAGGACTATAGACTCCTACTCTGTCTGAAGGGACTCTATCCATAGCATAAACACATCCCTCTCTAGACACAGGAAAATGTTCCTCTCCCATTGCACTTTGCTGCCCTCTGAAGCATAGTAGCACTAAAGATACTAGAAGCAGAAGATTATGAACTATAGGATCATTACAACTGAAGAGAGCTCTGCAATCCATCCTGGTCAAGACCTGCTAATTATCTGGTGTATTGGGCTACCATAACAGTAAACCAAAACCTGCAATTTGTTCTTCCACCACTTGTCATTTCATCACCAGCAAATGAAAATAATCTGGTCCATGTTATAAGAAGAATCACTGTATATACATTTCTCTGTACACAGATCCTGCTAGGAGAAAGCCTGTCTCTAGGAGTGCTGACACACAGGCTTGCAGGAGGGTCAGAGACAGCAAGACGAGCTAATGCCAGAGATAATCAGATGCCTAGAGGCAAGGGCAAGAACCTAAGCAACAGAAACCAAGGGCACTTGGCAATATCAGAATCCAGTTCCTCCACCACAGGAAGCCCTGGATACCCCAACAAACTGGAAGAGCAAGAATTTGATTTAAAATCACAACTAATAATGTTAGAGGTCTTTAAGAAAGACATAAATAACTTCCTTAAAGAAATACAGGACAACACGGGTAAACAGGTAGAAGCTCTTAAAGAGAAAACACAAAATTCCCTTAAATAATTACAGGAAAACACAACCAAACAGATGAAGGAATTGAATAAAACCATCCAGGATTTAAAAATGGAAATAGAAACAATAAAGAAATCCTAAAGGGAGACAACCCTGGAGATAGATAACCTAGGAAAGAGATCAGGAGTCCTAGACACAAGCATCACCAACAGAATACAAGAGATAGAAGAGAGAACCTCAAGAGCAGAAGATTCCATAGAAAACATTGACACAACTGTCAAAGAAAATGCAAAGGGCCAAAAGCTCCCTACCGAAAACATCCAGAAAAACTAGGACACAATGAGAAGATCAAACCTAAGGATAATAGGTACAAAAGAGAGCAAAGACTCCCAACTTAAAGAGCCAGTAAATATCTTCAACAAAACTATAGAAGAAAACTTCCTTAACCTAAAGAAAGAGATGCGCATAAACATACAAGAAACCTACAGAATTCCAAATACATTGGACCGGAAAAGAAATTCCTCCTGTCACATAATAATCAAAACACCAAATGCACAAAATAAAGAAAGAATATTAAAAGCAGTAAGGGAAAAAGGTCAAGTGACATATAAAGGTAGACCTATCAGAATCACACCAGACTTCTCACCAGAGACTATGAAAGCCAGAAGATCCTGGACAGATGTCATACAGACCCTAAGAGAAAACAAATGCCAGCCCAGGTTACTATCTCCAGAAAAACTCTCAATTAACATAGATGGAAAAACCGAGATATTCCATGACAAAAACAAATTTACACACTATCTTTCCACAAATCCAGCCCAACAAAGGATAATAGATGGAAAACTCCAACAGAAGGAGGGAAACTATGCCATAGAAAAGGGAAAAAGTAATCTAATTTCAACTAACCCAAACATAATTTCAACAAACATAATTCCGCCTCTAACAACAAAAATAACAGGAAGCAACAATCATTGGTCCCTAATATTCTCAACATCTATGGACTCAATTGCCCAATAAAAAGACATAGACTAACAGACTGGATACATAAAAAGGACCCAGCATTTTGGTGGATACAGCAAACACACCTAAGTGAAAAAGACAGACACTACCTCAGAAAAAAGGCTGGAAAAAAATTCCAAGCAAATGGTCTGAAGAAACAAGCTGGAGTAGCCATTCTAATATGGTATAAAATCAACTTTCAACCAAAAGTTATCAAAAAAAAAGATAAGGAAGGACACTTCATATTCATCAAAGGAAAAATCCTGAATATCTATGCTCCAAATGCAAGGACACCTACATTCATAAAAGAAACCTTACCAACGCTCAAAGAATACACTGAATTCACATAATAATAGTGGGAGACTTCAACACCCCACCCTCAGCAATGCACGGCTCATGGAAACAGAAACTTAACAAAGACACAGAGAATCTAAGAGAAGAACCAAATGGATTTAACAAATATCTATAGAACATTTCATCCTAAAACAAAAGGATATACCTTCTTCTCAGCACCTCATGGTACCTTCTCCAAAATTGATCAGATCACAAAACAGGCCTCAACAGATACAAGAAGATTGAAATGATCCCATGCAGCTGATCAGATCACCACACCGTAAGGCTCGTCTTCAATAACAACAAAAATGACAGAAAACCCACATACATGCGGAAGCTGAACAATGTTCTACTCAATGATAACATGGTCAAGGAAGAAATAAAGAAATAAAGAAAAAATTAAAGACTTTTTAGAATTTAATGAAAATAAAGGTACAACATTCCGAAACTTATGGGACACAATGAAAGCAGTGCTCTGAGTGCCTCCAAAAAGAAACTGGGGAGAGCATACACTAGTAGCTTGACAGCACACCTAAAAGCTCTAGAACAAAAAAAAAGCAAATATACCCAAGAGGAGTAGATGTCAGGAAATAATCAAACTCAGGGCTGAAATCAACCAAATAGAAAAAAAAAAGAACTATATAAAGAATCAACAAAAACAGGAGCTGGTTCTTTGAGAAAATCAACAAGATAGATAAACACTTAGCCAGTCTAATAAGAGGGCACAGAGATATTATCCAAATTAAAATCAGGAATGAAAAGGGAGACATAGCAACAGATTCTGAAGAAATTCAAAAAAAAATCATCAGATCCTACTACAAAAGCCTATATTCAATAAAACTGGAAAATCTGAATGAAATGGATAATTTTCTAGACGGATACCAGTACCAAAGTTAAATCAGGATGAGATTAACCATCTAAACAGTCCCATAACTCCTAAAGAAATAGAAGCACTTATTAAAAGCCTCCTAACCAAAAAAGGCCAGGACCAGACGGGTTTAGTAGAGAATTCTATCAGACCTTCACAGAAGACCTATTATCAATACTGTACAAGCTATTCAACAAAAATAGAAACAGAAAGAACACTACCCAATTCCTTCTATGAAGCCACATAGAATTATGCTTCTCCTTAAACCATACAAAAACCCAACAAAGAAAGAGAAATTAAGACCAATTTCCCTTATGAATATCGATGCAAAAATACTCAATAAAATTCTTGCAAATCGAATCCAAAAACACATCATCCATCATGATCAAGTAGGCTTCATCCCAAGGATGTAGAGATGGTTCAATATACAGAAATCATCGATGTAATCCACTATATAAACAAACTCAAAGAAAAAAAAAAACTACATGATCATCTCATTAGATGCTGAGAAAGCATTTGACAAAAATCAACACCCTTTCACGTTAAAAATCTTGGAAAGATCAGAAATTTAAAGCCCATACCTAAACATAGTAAAAGTTATATACAGCAAACCAGTAGCCAACATCAGATTAAATGTAGAGAAACTTGAAGCAATATCACTAAAATCAGGGACTAAAAAGGCTGCCTATTCTCTCCTTACTTATTCAATATAGTACTTGAAGTCCCAGCCAGAGCAATTAGACAACTAAAGATCAAAGGGATACAAATTGGAAAGGAAGAAGTCAAAAAATCACTATTTGCAGATGATATGTATACTTAGTGACCCCAAAAATTCCACCAGAGAACTCCTAAACCTGAAAAACAACTTCAGCAAAGTGGCTGTGTATTAAATTAGCTCAAATCAGTAGCCTTCCTCTACTCAAAGGCTAAACAGGCTGAGAAAAAAATTAGGGAAATGACACCCTCACTATAGACACAAATAATATAAAATACCTCAACAAAGCAAGTGACTCTAACAAAGCAAGTGAAAGATCTGTATGACATGAACTTCAAGTTTCTGAAGAAAGAAATCAAAAAAGATCTCAGAAGATGAAAAGATCTCCCATGCTCATGGATTGGCAGGATTAATATTGTAAAAATGGCCATTTTGCCAAAAGCAATCTATATATTCAATGCTATCCCCATCAGAATTCCAACTCAATTTCTCATAGAGTTAGATAGAGCAATCTGCAAATTCATTTGTAATAACAAATAGCCCACGATAGCAAAATCTATCCTCAACAATCAAAGAACTTCTAGGGGAATCAGCATCCCTGACTTCAAGCAGTATTACAAAGCAATAGTGATAAAAACTGCATGGCGTTGGTACAGAGACAGGCAGGTAGATCAGTGGAATAGAATTGAATTCAAGAAATGAACCCTCAAATGCAAATCAAAACAACCCTGAGATTTCACCTCACACCAGTGAGAATGGCTAAGATCAAAAACTCAGGTGACAGCAGATGCTGGCGAGGATGTGGAGAAAGAGGAACACTCCTCCATTGTTGGTGGGATTGCAGACTGGTAAAACCATTCTGGAAATCAGTCTGGAGGTTCCTCAGAAAATTGGACATTGAACTGCCTGAGGATCCAGCTATACCTCTCTTGGGCATATACCCAAAAGATGCCTCAACATATAAAAGAGACACGTGCTCCACTATGTTCATCGCAGCCTTATTTATAATAGCCAGAAGCTGGAAAGAACCCAGATGCCCTTCAACAGAGGAATGGATACAGAAAATGTGGTACATCTACACAATGGAATATTACTCAGCTATCAAAAACAACGAGTTTATGAAATTTGTAGGCAAATGGTTGGAACTGGAAAAATATCATCCTGAGTGAGCTAACCCAATCACAGAAAGACATACATGGTATGCACTCATTGATAAGTGGCTATTAGCCCAAATGCTTGAATTACCCTAGATCCCTAGAACAAACGAAACTCAAGACGGATGATCAAAATGTGAATGCTTCACTCCTTCTTTAAATGAGGAAAAAGAATACCCTTGGCAGGGAAGGGAGAGGCAAAGATTAAAACAGAGACTGAAGGAACACCCATTCAGAGCCTGCCCCACATGTGGCCCATACATATACAGCCACCCAATTAGACAAGATGGATGAAGCAAAGAAGTGCAGACCGACAGGAGCCGGATGTAGATCGCTCCTGAGAGACACAGCCAGAATACAGCAAATACAGAGGCGAATGCCAGAAGCAAACCACTGAACTGAGAATAGGTCCCCTGTTGAAGGAATCAGAGAAAGAACTGGAAGAGCTTGAAGGGGCTCGAGACCCCAAAAGTACAACAATGCCAAGCAACCAGAGCTTCCAGGGACTAAGCCACTACCTAAAGACTATACATGGACTGACCCTGGACTCTGACCCCATAGGTAGCAATGAATATCCTAGTAAGAGCACCAGTGGAAGAGGAAGCCCTGGGTCCTGCTAAGACTGAACCCCCAGTGAACTAGTCTATGGGGGGAGGGCGGCAATGGGGGGAGGGTTGGGAGGGGAACACCCATAAGGAAGGGGAGGGGGGAGAGGGATGTTTGCCCGGAAACCGGGAAAGGGAATAACACTCGAAATGTATATAAGAAATACTCAAGTTAATAAAAAAAAAAAAAAAGAAAAAAAAATAAAATGCTAATAAGCAATATAAAAAAAATTACATTATATCTACAGACCTCAATGTTCAGGACAGGTAGAGTAAATAAATAGAACTCTAAAAGAGACCCTGAAAAAAAAAAAAAGAAATGAACCCTCACACCTATGGTCACTTGATCTTCGACAAAGGATCTAAAACCATCCAGTGGGAAAAAAAACAGCATTTTTAACAAATGGTGTTGTGTCAACTGGAGGTCAGAATGTAGAAGAAATCAAATCCATCCATTCTTATCGCCATGTACAAAGCACAAGTCCCAGTGGATCAAGGACCTCCAACTCAAACTAATAGAAGAAAAAGTGGGGAAGATCCTCGAACACATGGGCACTGGAGAAAATTTCCTGAACTGAATACCAATGGCTTATACTCTAATATCAAGAATCAACATGTGGGATATCATAAAACTGCAAAGCTTCTGTAAGGCAAAGGACACTGACAAAATGGCAAACAACAGATTGGGAAAAGATCTTTACCAATCCTTCATCCGATAGAGAGCTAATATCTAATGTATACAAAGAACTCAAGAAGTTAGACTACAGAGAATTAAGTAACCCTATTAAAAATGGGGTGCAGAGCTAAAAAAAGAATTCTCAGCTGAGGAATATCTAATGGCTGAGAAGCATCTAGAGAAGTGTTCAACATCCTTACTCATCATGGAAATGTAAACCAAAACAAGTCTGAGATTTCACCTCATACCAGTGAGAATGGCTAAGATCAAAAACTCAGGGGACAACAGGTGCAGGCGAGGATGTGGAGAAAGAGGAACACTCATTGTTGGTGGGATTGCAGACTGGTACAACCACTCTGGAAATCAGTCTGGAGATTCCTCAGAAATTTGGACATAGTACTACCTGAAGACCCAACTATACCAATCCTGGGCATATACCTAAAAGATACTCCAATGTATAAGTAGGACACGTGCTCCACTATGTTCATAGCAGCCTTATTTATAATAGGCAGAAGCTGGAAAGAACCCAGATACCCTTCAACAAGGAATGGATACAGAAAATGTGGTACATCTACACAATGGAGTACTACTCAGCTTTTAAAAACAATGACTTCATGAAATTCTTAGGCAAATGGATGGAACTAGAAAGTATCATCCTGAGTGAGGTAACCCAGTCACAAAAAACACACATGGTATGTACTCATTGGTAAGTAGATATTAGCCCAAAAGGTCGGATTACCCAAGATACAATTCACAGACCACATGAAGCTCAAGAAGAAGGATGACCAAAGTGCAGATGCTTCAGTCCTTCTTATAAGAGGGAACAAAAATATTAATAGGAGAAAATACAGAGGCAAAGTTTGGAGCAGAGACTGAAGGAAAGGTCATCCAGAGACTGCCCCACCTGGGGATCCAACCCATACACATACAGCCATCAAACCAAGACAATATTGCTGATGCCAAGAAGTGCATGCTGACAGGAACCTGATATAGCTAACTCCTGAGAGAATCAGCCAGATCATGATCAATACAGAGGCGAATGCTTGCAGACACACACTGAACTGAGAACAGGGTCCCCATTTGAGGAGTTAGAGAAAGGACTGAAGGAGTTGAAGGGGTTTGCAACCCCATAAGAACAACATAACCAGTCAACCAGAGCTCCCAGGGACTAAACCACCATTCAAAGGATACACATGGAGGAACCCATGGCTCCATCGTCATATGTAGCAGAGGATTGCCTTGTTGGGCACTAATGGTAGGAACTGCCCTTGGTCCTGCCAAGGCTTGACACTCCAGTCTAAAGGAATGTCAGGGCATAGGCGGGAGAGTGTGGGTGGATGGATGAGGGAACACCCTCATAAAAGGAGGAGGAGGGATGGGATAGGGGGGTTATTTACTGGAAACCAGGAAACAGGATAACATTTGAAATGTAAATTAAAAAATATGCAATAGAAAAAAAAGAGTAAAGACAGAGGAAGGGAAAAAATTAAAACAGTCTCAAACCATAGCCCAGCCACATACCCTATAACGGTGTCATGCAACAAGATATGCTAATGCAATGATGACCAAGAGCTTGTGGGGACAACCAACCAATATCTGCTTTGGCTTCATGCCCACTCCACAAGATGGAACCCACACCTGACACTGCTTGAGTGGCCAAGAGCCTGAGACTTGAAAGCACTGGGACCTGGAGTAAAAGCAAAGACCATTATTATAGAAAAACTAAAAGTAGCAGTAACGCAACATTCTGCTACACCCCTGGAGCAGCACCTTGCTCAGCCCGCCTCACAGAAGCTTCTTCCTGCAGTAGATGAAAACAAATACAGAGACCCACAGGCAGACATGCATGTGAAAGACCTTGGAACACGAAGACCTACATGGAATGATTCATCAGATCCTTTCCGTCAGGGTTCAGGGAGCCCTTGGAAAGGGAGGCAGAAAGAGTGTAAGGCTCAGAGGGGCTGGAGGACACCAAGGGAACAGGGTTCTTCTAAATCAGCGTGATTGACACACATGTGAATGCAGTTCTGATCCATTAGTCTTTGTTTTAGCACATGGTATGATGATATGATATGATATTCTCTTAAAAGTCTGTTTTCTAATGACAGACACAAAGGGGGTGGGTCCAGACGGAAGGAGAGACAGGAGCGACTGGGAGGAGTTGGACAGGGAAACTGTAATTGGGATATATTTTGTGAGGAAAAAATCTATTTCAATACAAAAAAAAAAGTTAAAAAGCTAGAGGAAAAAAGCTCCAAACTTGTTTCATTCAAGGTGGATGAAGAAAGATCTAGAACAAGATTGGTTATAATTAGAAATACGTCCAGATTCCACCTCACCCCATTGAGAATAGCTAAGATCAATAAAGCTGATGTCGACAAATGCTAATGAGGTTCTCAGGAAAGGGGACACCTTATTTAGTGTTAGTAGGAGTGTAAACTGCTATAGCTACTATGGAAATCAGTGTGGTAGTTGTGCAAGAAAACGAAAAGTGAAGCTATTTGATCTGTATGTACTACTCCTAGGCACACACCCAAAGACTCTACACTCTACCTCAGGCGGGGACGCTTGTACAACCGTGAACGTTGCTGCTTTATTCCCACAGGCAGGGCGTGTTCACCATCAACCGGTGAACAAATAATGAAAACGTGGTACATATAAACCATGGAATTAAACTAAGTTGTAAAGAAAAGTAGAATTATAAAATCTGTGCAAAGATAGACATATGGGGAAACGTTAGACCAGGTGAGAATCCGGACCCAGAAAGACCGTGGCTGCTCGCGTCTTCAACTGTGAATCCTAGCTTTGCATTTTTAGATTTGTATGCTTTACTCAGGGTGTCTGTGAACATCAAAAGGTCAGAAACTTTTCATGAAAGAGGGAAGAGAATGTATGTGGTAAGAAAGGAGATGGGATGATAGCTTAAAGGGGAGTTTGGCTGGGGGTTCCCTGGATGGGTAGATAGTGTTGTTTCCAAAAGACATGGATTAGGCAGAAATCTCAGCATCATACATGAACACCACCCTATGAGGTGTTAGCTAAGGTGTCTTCAGAGGTCTCCCCAGACAACCAGACTGTCACCACTGCTCTGGTTGACCACCATCACTAGACGGTAAAGCCCTGTTGTTGAAAACAACACACACGCTTTGATGGCAGGACATACAGAAGTCAATTTCTAACTGTCTGGGGACCTTCCTCACTGCCAGCTAGCTTCTATAGTGACACTCTATAGACTTCTGGGTGAGAACACGGCCTTACCCAGTGCTTAGACCCTGCAGGCTACAATACAACTTGCCAGGCTGAAAACGGAATCAGCCTAGATGTCCGTCAACTGACAGACAACGAGGATGTGGTATGTACACAGGACACGCCCAGATACAGAGTGCCTGTGCTCTAAGAGGAAGAAACATGAAGGACATAACATCTTATTCTGATTCTCCCTGTAAGTCCGTAGCCTATCTCCTCTCAGGGAAACATCAGACAATGCAAACCACGGTGCATTTACAAACGATCTGACCACTATCCTTCAAAGTGATTAGAGGTGAAGGATGATTACAAAGTCATCAGAGGTCAGAGGCTATGGCGACATGATAGCACAGTACCCTGTGGAATCCCGTGTTGAACATTGGAATAGAGAAATTTATTAACAGATTAGCTACAGAAGTCTGAGCCACACCTATCGTTTAGGGAGTAATTCTGTATCCATGGTAATTTCTTGTAACCATCACAGGTCATGTGTGGTCCCAACAAGTCACGCTGAGCAGATACAGGCACTGTTCCTGCAATGTCAACACTTCTGAAAATCTACAATTATTTCAAAAGATAACATTCTTTTTTAGTTAATCCTGTTTAAATCGTGAATGTGACTTTTTTTAGTGCACATAAATTATTTCCCAGACAACCAAAGGCTGTGGATTTATTGTGAACTAATTCAGAGTAATGATCTGTTATCCACGAAGACCTGCCTAAGAAGGGTATTTTATACCCTTCAGCTAAAAATCATCCATTTGGGAAGATGTTTTGCAATGAGTTAAAAAGAATGTCAAACCTCCATTCATCCTTGGACTCAGAATTCTCCTTGTAAGAATACAGCCTGGCCAGGTATGGTGGCACAGCACACACTTTTAATTCAAGCACTTGAGAGTCAGAGGCAGGTGGATCTCCGTGAGTTGTGAGCCAGTCTGGTCTATATAGTGAATTCCAAGAGAGTGAGACCTTGTCTCAAACAAACCAACCAACAAACGAAACACCAATAAAGAACACACTTTAAGGTAATAAAGAAGCATTGAGAATTAGACCTTATGAAAGTTTGATACTGTGTTGTTTTTCATAGTAGAAAGAAGAGAAGCGATCTAACAGGGACCTGGTTGATGAATTATAGTATGTTCTATGCTAAAGCATTACAGCTGAAATGGGACATTTCAGAGAATAATACAAAAGCAAGATACATAGACAAGGTAAGTGAGAAACAAAGTTATAGAACTACACAAAATTGACTTCTAAATTATTTTTGCCACATTAACATCAAGATGGGACTGTGGGGGAATATTCATTTTTCTCTATACTTTTCTGCTCTTTCCAAACTTCCTATATGTGCACTTATGACCTGAGTTCTGTGTGAGGCTCCACTATAGAGCCTTGCTTTTGAAGACTTCTAAACTTCAAGAGAGATCACAGCCCACAGCTAAATCAGTTGTTGTCCTAGGCTCAGCATGGGGAACTGCTTCTGGGACTATTTGAAAACTGCTCATGGCTGTGTCTGAAGACTGCAGATATAATCTGAAAAGGCACGTCAGTTTTAATTATTCTTTTCCTAATGGTTGGACACACCCTGACAAACTCTTTTTTATAATAGGATCAGTAGAGAGAAAAATCCCTTTTATCATCTCCCTCATTTACCCAATGCTCAAGAAATGCCAGGGATGACTGTAACTTTCGACAAAGATGCTGTCTGATTCTTAACTGTTTGCTCGACAATCAAAAACAAAATAACACAGAGGTCGGTTGCCCACCACATCAGTCAGGTGCTGCAGGTGTTAATGGACCAGATGTTTGCATGATCCCTAACTCACCGGCATCTAACAGAGCTGCACTAGAAAACAAGTCAAAGCCCAGCCCAGAACACTGAGGACTCCCCGCTCAGAAGTGTCTTCTTAATGTGCCAGTTGAGCCTCTCAAATGATTTTTTTTAAATGTATTGCCAAATAAGTTCTAGTTGTCACTTTAAAACCTGGGACTTATTAAGTCTGAAATTATAGGAAACTTTTGTTATTCTTGGAAATGCTTCTTCAAACACAAGAAGGGAATAGAAGTATGGCTTTTTAAATACACACACACACACACACACACACACACACACACACACACACATTGTGAGACAAGGCCTTACACAGTAGCCCAGCCTTGACCATTCCTCCTGCTTTGATCTCTCAGTGCTGGGATAACAGGTATTTGTCACTTTAATAAATAACATTTATCTTGTTATTTATTAAAGATTGTTGACTTCATTTCAAAATGTGTAGTTAAAAAGAAAATCCTGGGGCTGGAGCAGTGGCCTGGTGGATAAAGTACTTGCTGTGTGTGCAAGAGCATCTGAGTGTAGCTCCCGAGCACTCGTGTAAAAGCCCAGACGTGGTATCACACACCTGTATCCCCAGGGCAGATCACAGGGGCTCAGCAGATAGCTAACACAGTTGAAATGGGGGCTCCAGGTTTGGTGAGATACCCTGTCCCCCAAAATAAGGTAAAGAAATGATTGCAGAACACATCCTGACATCAGCCTCTGGCGTCCTTCTGCATGGACAAAGGCACACACACACACACACACACACACACACACACACACACACACACACACGGATTTCTCCCTGTCCCATACCTTAAGAAGCAGAATCAGCTGACAGTGAACTTCTACTTATGCAAACCTGACACACCAATGCAGAAGTGTTAAGGAACAGGGTTACCTGGACGCTGACCACAATGACCAAAGATGTGGCCACAGTAACTGCAAAGGACTGGTAGTCAGCAATGTGTTGCCCATCTTCTGCAGCCACATTGTAAAAGGCGCCGTAGGGAATGAAGAAAAGGATTAATGAGGTGTAAATTCCATGTGCCACACAGATGAAAAATCTTCGCTTGTTAAAAAGGAGATTCAGTTGTCCAGGTTCGTAGAGCTGAGGGCAGTCCATGCTGTTCTGCTCACTTACGTCCTGGAAAGAGAAGGAGCATTGGGGAAAAGTCAGAGAAGCCTTGTAGTCCCTATCCCCAGAAATAGACAAGGTCATTGTATACACACTCTATTGCCTACTAGTCCCTGGGCAGGAACAAGATGTTATCCTGTTTTTATTCCCAGAAGAACCCACCCGATTATAAATGATCCCCAATTTGCTATGCAGAGACTTCCAACCCCAGGAAAGACAAAGAAGAGGTCACACACAGATCTTATATAGCAGAGCTAGGCCTTGACTGAACTTGAATGCACATATTTAAACTCAAATCAAAATCAGTTTTCCACACCCTTCACCGGCTACTGTGGCTGATGCCGTCTCGGAAAGATTTCAAGCTCTACGATTCCAGCACATTTATGTATAGCCATGGGCCAGAAGGAAATTGCTAATGCGGTGTGTGTTAGTGATCCAGAGGTGGATGCAGAGAGCTGAGGAGTTAGGGTTGGCAGTCTGGGAATGAGGTGTTTGAAGTGGGAAGGGGCTGAGACTAAATGCTTGGTATCTGAGTGATTTACCCAGAGAGAATTCAGTAGTAAATGGCAACAGCCCAGGAAAACAGAACCAGACAGAAAAGCATCTCCATATTCAGTAGCCACAAAGATCTAGAAAAAAACCTATTGAGTTGGCTAAAGTTTAATGGACGTATGATTCTATGAAGCAGAGTCTGCATTTCTGGCTATCTGCAAAGTGATGTTGATGACCACACTTCGAGCATCAAAACCAAGGGTCACTACCAAAAGGATGACCAGCACAGGAGACTGGACAAAAACAGAGGACCAGCCAGGCACACACCTTTAATTCCAACACTCACAGGCAGAGGCAGTGGATCTCTTTGGGTTCAAGGCCAGCTTGGTTCCAGGACAGCCTAGGCTATGCAAAGAAACTATCTCAAAACACCAAAATGAAACAACACAAAACAAACAAACACAGAGGACCATAGGTGGAGAAGAGGCAGCGTAGATGGGGAATGTGGGGGGAGGTCCATTTCTCCTCCACCCTTGTAGGATGTTCCAGACCGCATAGAATCCTGACACATTCTCTGAGAAGTCTTGCCCAGAGAAGCTGTTGGATATGAGTGTGCCTTCTCCTGCCCTGATGACTGTCGTCGTTATCTGCACAGGCTTTAAAACCACACGGTGCTGAGCTGAAGGTCTGGCAACAGATTTGGCAGTGTAATATTGTTACTCAACCTGAGTCTTGGTTTCTTCATCTGCCAAAATACAAGCAGTAATGCCTCCCTCACAGAGACCACTGTCATGACAGATGGTCAGGAGATGTTTCTGCCACATTCTTTCCCCATATTAAACAGTCAGTAATCTATGCTAACATAAAACATTAATAAAATGATGATAATAATAAAGAATGATAATAAACTGTAGTGAGCTTGTGGTGGCCTCAGTTCTGCCACAGATTGGTTGGCTGGCTGGCTGTTCTGGAACTAGAACCTCCCAGGGCTTGCTTTCCCACAGACAAAATGAGTGACACCATAGATAGTCCCTGGGGCCCTCTAGCCCGACACTCTGCCATCAGCTTAAAGGCCAACACAGACAAACCAAGAAAAGAGTGGAACAGCCATTCAACTTGATGGCAGTAAGGAGGCTTCCTGTGTTTTATTTTGCTTTGCTTTTTTTTCAAATTGCACAATAACTGGGTTTTTTTTCCCAGAAGTGCTTTATTTTTACTATTTGATTCCACATTGTGGGCAGCTACAAAGCACCAAGAAAAGAAACACTTGTAAACATCAGCACTGGGAATAGCATGTGCTTAATCCTTTACATCTAAGGTCTTTTGAAGTTCAGTGCTTTGTGCCCACGCCCCTCTTTACATATGGGCCAGAGACTCAGAACCAAGGACAAAGTAGAGAGAAATGCGAAGGGAGTGACCTTGCAGTAGGAGGGTGGGTATTGTGCAACACATTGCTTTGGGCCAAAAGACGAAGCCTAGTAAACAGCTCTAATAACAGATCGGAGAAAATCTGGTCTCAAAAATACTTAAAAAAAAAAAAACAAAAAACTTTCAAAATGTAGTACACTTTAGTTGTGCCATGGAAACTCTGTTGGCTAGGCCTCTACTTCCCCACAGGCAGCCAGACTTCCCCCTTTGCTGGGAAGTACATTCCAAACCAGAGTGGGCCCAAGCACCATTCTTGTAACTGAACTCTCCCCCTTCTCCTGTCTGATACACATAAACATTAGACTGAGGGTTTGTGTGTGTGCTTGCCTGGCGTAGATGGGCCACTCAGTTTCCTTCTGCTCTGCGCTGGCCCAGGAGGCTCCACTGTATGCACTGCTATTTTCCTTAACCCTGCATAGTTCTCTCCACCTGCCAGAGAATAACATGGCACTTCCCCACTCGGTGCATGAACTCAGGAGTTTTGATGTTTGAAGCTATAGCAACAGCTTCATGAAAGGACCGGACAAGGAGCACCCTTCAGAATAAACTTCACTCAAAGAAAGCCTTGTTATCTACGCAGGAACGGGAAGGACAAAGCTTGAATTGGGAGAGCATTCTCACGCTGCCCCTACCTTCAATTTCTCCAGCCCAAGAGCTTCGCTTCCTTTCCCCCAGCTTCTCATTCCTATACAAACCTGGCATTTCAGCCATGTGCTCTCTTGGTCCATTTGCCTCCCCCGACTTGCTTTCCCTCACCCCCCAACCCCATGGCCCAGTTCAGTCTGGAGTCTTCCGGATGCCTCTGCTGGTCTCTCCCTCATGTCTACAATAAAATCCTTCTCCCCAACCATACCTTGGAGTGGCCATGCTCTTGTTTCTATTCTAGCACAATGTGAAGCTAAAAGAGAAGCCTTAAAGTCTCCCGAACAAAGGGTTTGCTTGTTTGTTTGTTGTTTTGTTTTGTTTCACTGCTATGGACTCTCAAGGGTCTGGCAGGAATTTCCATACTGCATTATTTGGGAAGCAGACATAGTTCGAAGTTGTCCTTGTCCTGGGCAGCAGAAGAGGAGAGCTACCCCCTGCCAAGTGTGTGCTCTAAGAATCACAGAAGTGGCCTGTCAACAGGTCACAGCAGGCTTACTATGACCTCATTAGAGCTGGGAAAAGCTAGAGAATCTATGCTCTAACATTGAATGGGGTGGGCGGGGGGGGGGCAGTGAAGATATAGTTACGTAAGGAAGTGAAAGACCTGTGGATCCTAGCATTGACGCTTCAGATTTGTGTGTTTAGCCTGCAGTAACTGTTGAAGGCTGGAAACTGGAGAGGGGCCCTTGGTCGGGGAAGAAAGACCTTAAGGAGGGAGGATAATGAAATACAAGTAATGTGAAGGGAGAAAGAGGGACGATGGAGAGGAAGGCCTAAGATGGGAAGGGATGCGGGGGTGGACAGAGGAGAGGGTGGGAAGAGGGATGCCTGATGCTAGGACAGTTTTAAAGGCCATATAGAAACCTACTACTTTACAAGCTTTCTGCACACACACACACACACACACACACACACACACACACACACACACACACACCATGGAGGGAGAAGGAGGGAGGTGGGGAGGAGAGGCACACAAATACACACACTTAGAATTACCCTTCTTAGAGAATAATGCTTCTCCCAAAAGCCATTAGTTGGCAAATAAAACTCCAAGTACTAGGTGTGGAATACCTCTCATTGAACTGCTGGTCAGGAGTATCCTGGAGAAGCCCAGAATAGTAATAAAATATTTCCATTGTTCTTGGTTGCCTCTCCTCCAACCTTGTTGGTGAGATTCTATGGCTAAAGACACCATACACTTTGGTCATTGAACATAGAAAAATCAAGCTGGTTCTGACCAGGACAATTCCTTCCTGCATGCTAACACTCACATTTCCAGAGGATTCTATGCAGGCCACCAAAGGAGAAAAGTCGTCAACAGTCTTACCTGGTTACAAAACCCTCAAGCTGCAACAGCAGCCTGACAAGATACATTCATGGGTGCAACAGGGGCACATAAGCAATAAAAGTAACTAAATGCTTCCTGATTGGATAAGGTCTGTTCCACGGGAAGCGACTCATGCTGGAACAGTATGTCTGCTTGATAACCCACGACTGGTACGCTCATCAGTTCTTGGAGTGAACCCACTAACTTTATTTTGATAAATGGACACAGTACCAAACTGATCTCTAAATATGCACTTCTACACCCATGTATTAATACAGTTCCCAGTTCCCAGTCCCCTGTCCCCCCATCCCCCCAAGAGAGGCTTCTTCGTGGAGTGGACAATGTTTAATACGGAAAGTTACAACTGGTCAAAGCACAAAGAATAATGTCTATAGTATGCTCAGTCATAAATGACATCTCAGGGTCACATGCCTCACTTTAAGGTTCAGGGAATAGCCCAAAAAAAGGGGGTGGAAATACCCCCAGAGTTCAGGGCCGGGGGGGTGGAGAAAACAGCTCTTGCATGAGACATGGTCACTGCCCTAGTGAACTCACAGTGACTGCAGTTTTCTGTACAAGATCAAGCCAGCCACCTTTCCAGATTGGATAGGATAGGGGCTCAGTAGCAGCTGATAGCTACTAGGGGAGGGAGAGTCACTGTTTAATAATGCTGTCCATGGTAGGTCAACCCAGCTCCACTGGGTGGTCTCACATCCATATGAACATAGATGGGACAATTTGGATTCTGTGGGTCATTAAAAAACCGAGAGAGGGGATATGGAATTAAGAGGGCTTGTTGGAATAGATCTGGAAAGACTTAGGAGTAGGAGCTGGGAGCAGTAAATGTGAACATAATACATTGTATGTGTTTATGGAATTCTCAAAAAATTAATTTAAGCTATTATACTTTTGAAAAGATACAATCACAGAAATTTGAGAGACACTGGACTCAAATGAAAGGAGAAAACTTCGTGCACGACTTCCCAGGGCCTTCAATCCACACAGCAAGTTGTAAGTCCCTCAGAACAGACGAGGCAAACTTGGATGAAGTACCTTTCTGAAGAAACAGCAGGCAGGGGAAGGACCCAGGGGGCCTTGTGACCCATGTCACACTCCTTTTAAAAACTGCATTCCTAGGGATCTTCCCATGAACCAGCCTTCTATGTAAAAGCTAGCTAGGCACAGCTAGGAGAGTCAGCAGAGACAGACAGCAACAAAGACAGCAAACCCCACATACCTGATCAAAAACTCCCATGGCTAAAACGGGGAGCGATGTGTAAACGATGTTAAAAAGAGTGATGAACCACTGGTCGTAGACAGTCTGAAAAGAAGGGGTAAAGAAATGTCCATGAGAAACACCATCCACAGAAGTGCAAACATTCATTGTCAGGGCTAAGTAACTCAGAGGTCAATGGCAGAGACATGAACCCTCCCCACATTCTGCCCCTGATCTGGGGCTGTTGGCTTCTCTAACTTCTATCTCCTTATCTCTAGGTATTTTTTTTTTTTTGCTTAATTTGTTTTTTACTGTTTTTAGGACAGGTAGCCCAGGCTGGCCTCAAACTTGAAGCCATGTTCCTGACTCTGGCTCTCACGTGCTGAAATTAAAGGCATGCCTCACCATGCTCAACTCTATCCCGTCTCTGCAGGGGCATCATACCCTCCTCACTGTGTGTCAGTCCGGGGGAGATGAGGTAGTGCACGCAGCGTACCAGAGCAACACACAATACCAGACACATGAGAGACACCAGCCTCTTGTAGTGGGTTATCATTGCATTCTCCAGGTTTGTAATGGCTTATCACAATTCCAAACACATGATCTTAGTGATATGCAAAGTATTTCCAGAAAACACAAAATTGAGCCTCTTACCCCTATATCATATTCAAATCTTTCCTACAAGGGACCTATAGCAAAGGGAGCAGAGATCTCAGTGCTTGCTTTCCACTCCAGGAAATCACAGACTGAGGACCACCCGTTCCGGACTCTCTCAGCCTCCCCTGAGCAGTATGGCGACAGCAGGAGGAGCCTGACCAGCTGAGCGGGAGAGACACTCAGACCATTCATGCTCCCTGCAAGCTATGCGAGTGCTCTAGGGCCACAGCTCTCATGGGTGTCGCCGTGTAGCTTTGTGCTGACACACACACAGCCACCTGTATGTCATTTCTGATCCTGTAAGTAATCCTTTACCCACACTCCTATAAGTGACCCCAAGGAAAATTGATTGGTTACCCAGGATGGACACTACTGCGATTGTTTTCATTCGTCCATTGTGGGTTCCATTTCTGGTGTGAGTGAACAAGTATGCTGTATCTACCCAGGAAAGTTCTCACACACAAGGAGGAGGAAAACTTTTCTCAGTGTATCTGTGCTGGTTAGTTTTATATCAACCTGACACAAGCTAGAGTCATTTGAGAAGAAGAACTTGGAGATTCCTCCCTGTCTGCAACAGCCTTCAATCACCAAATCATTCTTCAAATTTATGAAGTCATCCTGTTCAATGGCTGTGTCCCTCCCCAGCCAGTACTCACTCCTCCACCCACTTCCTGCAGCCCCTCAGCTGTGGTGCCCTTCCTCTGACTCCAGCCTGCTCAGCCTTGATTGATCCTGAGCTTGGGGTAGGTGGCCAGTCTTTTAGGATGCCTGTCCGAGCTAGCCCACTCTCCTCCCTTGTAGTGAGTTCCACCATTCACCTCAGGACCCTCTTGCACAGCTTGAAGCAGTTTGTAAGAGCATCCACAGGCTGAAACGCCACAACAGCCTTTCTCCCACAGGCACATTCCAGGGTTGGATTCCAGGCCCCTTGTTAGTACCTTGAATCACTACATCTCAGTGCTTCATAACATTGACCTGTAATTACTTACATCCAGGTTCCCGGCCCCATCCTATCAACCCATCAGCTCCTGGAGTCATTCTCATGCAGGAGCCCAAGAAATGAACTCAGAGTCTAGCAGGTGAACAGTTACAAGTAATGTCATAAAGGGGTTTGTTTGGGGGACATGGCGCTTTCCTAGTATGAACCAGCTACCAGAACTGCTGATTGATAAATAAATAAATAAATAAATAAATAAATAAATAAATAAATAAATAATAGAAGAAAACAAACAACACATAAAATGCCTCTTTGTAAATGTACATCCTCAAGTTTGCTGTGAGTTGCAGAAAAGAAAGGCTATATAGCTTCCTTCATTTCTCAAAAACATTTTTCTGCTAAGGAAAACACATTGGGAGATAAATCTGAGGTGTGCCGCTTTGGCTCTTCAGTTGTTGGTCTGCATAATTAGCAAAGACTCACTAGTAGGAGGGCAGAGGGGCCAAGGCTGAGCATTAGCCAGTCCCTGGGGTTTCCACTGGGCACATCTGGGAGGCAAAGGCAGAGGAACTCTCCTGCCTTGTGGAAACAGGCCTCAGGTATCAAAACCCGTGACGCCATCGGGCCTCAAGATTAGCCTCAGTCTTTCCCATCGCTTTCTAAAGTCTCCATGGATATTTTCTTATATTACTTGACAAACCTCTTCCAGCCTTGACAAGATAATTGCTTCCATATTACTCAGAACGTTTTTAAGATACATATCTCTGTATCTCCCTGACAATGATAAATTGTCATCAGATACTATCATCTCAAGCGCTCCGTGCCAATACTTACACAGTTTCAAATGTGAATTTCCTAAACTGGGCCTCAGCGATTTTTGGAGGGACAACTCATCTTTATTAAAACCCCACAAGGACTGAATGCTTTTAAAATAAGTTACAGCTATTAACAATAACACACATGTACCCCCCCCCCTCTCTCACACACACACACACACACACACACACACACACACACACACACACACACTCTAAACTCAAGGAAAACCATGTAAGTTGCTACCGTGAACAGTGAATCAGGGTAAAGCATGCCCTGCAGGATGAGCCATGATCCAACCTTTACCTAAGCTCTGTTAAATGAGTAGTCCAGATGGAAATCTCACCAAGCCAGGTTACATTTGTCCCTTGGTGGCAGTTAAGTTGTAGTATTTGTTGACAGAAGGTAGACTCAAGCTTCCAGATGATTCTAGAAGGCAGGACTCCTAGGGAAGCTTGTTCAAGCTGAGTAGTCAGGGAGCTAAAAGGGCAAGGGTTGCGCTCCTGACCTTGTCACCACTGACTCCCATTCTTGAGGAACTCGAGGTCTTCCTTTACAAAATAAAGGTGTATACTCCCTACCTCTACACTCTCTAAACTGCTCTCTCTCTCTGACACAGCAAAGGTTCTACCTCAACCTGCACTTTGGGGGCCATCCAGATGGCTCAGTGGGTACAGGTGCTTGCCCCTAAGCCTGCTGACCTGAGTTTGATTCCAGTACCAATACAGAGGAAGGAGAGAACAGACTCCTGAAAGTTGTTCTCTCACCTGCACATGTGTTCCATGGTCCTTGGGCCCCCCTCCCAGACACACACAGATAAATTCTTTAAATATACTGCATGTTTTCTCTCATATGTGGAAAACAATATTTAAACCTTTAATGTTTGCTACCATATGAATAAACAGAGAGGTTAGGTACCTAGTGATGGATAGGTGGTGGAGGGTGGGGATTCTTCCAAGGAAGAGGAAATCAAATATGGGCTTAAGGAGAGATAAAGGGAAAAGCAGAATATGAGGCTCAAATAGGGGGAAGGGAGAGAAGGGTCAAAGAGGGAATATAGGAAAAGGACAACTAACACTAAACCTTATAAAAAACCGTATGGAAACCTATTACTGTAGAAGCTTTGTAGTGGTTTGAATAGGACTGGCTCATCTACTTGAATTCTTGGTCATCGGGGAGTGGCACTACTTGAAAGGAATTAGTAGATGTGGTCTTGTTGAAGGAAATGTATTCTGGGGATGAGAATTAAGGTTTCAAGGTCTATAACCAGGTCCAGTGGCTTTCTCTTCCTGCTGCCTGCAGAGTTGGATGTAGAACTCTCAGCTCCTTTCCAGCACCATGTCTGCCTGCTTGCTGCCTTGCTACCTACCATGCTGATGATAGGCTAAACCTCTGAAACTGTAAGCAAGCCCCAGTTAAATGATTTCCTTTATAAGAGTTGTCTTGGTCATGGTGTTTCTTCCCAACAATAGAATGCTGACTAAGACAAGTTTCCAAAAACATACATATATGAAAAGAATTTAAATGCCATCACCATATAATAGAAAAAAAACATTTTATGCCACTAAGTAAAACCTCTAGTGCCAAGAAGGGGTTACATCCTGCTTAGTCATTGATCAAAAGGATGCCACAGACCACTCCCAACCCCAAACATTATAGGCTGTTGCCAAGGCTATTGGTTGCTCTCCACAACCTGGTGGTAAGGCCCTATTGCTCAAAGCACCACTTACATACAGTCAAACAAAAAGTCAAGCTGGTGCCCAACTAGAAACTTCATCCTACCGCCATTCACAGTGCCACAACATACTCTGCATGCCTCTGGAGGAGGAAGGGAATCATCACTATCACCCAACTACAAAATCTGACACCCACACAAACAACCTGTGTGCAAGATAATAGTGATGCAGATATTAGAGGGATAAACAACTTAGTTTAAAATTGGATTTAAGGCCCACTTCATGAGATGGATAGAACCCATACCTGACACAACAAAAGTGGCCAAGAACGTCAGACTAGGATAGGTTAGGACCTATAGGAAAAGCTACTATTATTATTCTGCTGAGGGCATGGAACAATAAGAAGACTCCTAGTGTCACATTTCTATATCCATAGGTCAGTACACCACTCAATTCTCATCAGAGAAGCTGCTTCTTAGACTAGCTGGGAATTAACACAGACACACACCAGACAATGCACAGAGAGTGAGAGACCTGGCAGCATGCGGTCCTAAATGGGATGCTCTCATCTAACTTCTCTCATCAAGGCTCAGGGCTTGATGCGGAAGAGGAGGTAGAAAGGCTGTAAGAGTCAAAGCTGGTGGGTGACTGGAAAGAAACAGTGTCTTCCAGACAGAACAGGAGTGATACGCATGTGAACTTCCAGAAACGGTGGCAGTGTGCCCAAGTTTTGTACATATTCAAGCCAGATAACAATATCAAGACAGAAAAGGGGAAGGGGACAGAATGTCCCACACTAAGCAAGAAGCTACTTGCAATTGATACCTACTGGGAGAGGAAGTCAGTTTTCTTCAGTGGAGTATCACTGGGCATATCAACCTTACTCTAGAACAGGCTCCCTGCCCAAGAGTAGTTGGCCAACCCTTCATGTCTGTTTGTTGTGGAATTTTTATTTCATTCTGTGTTTTGGGGGGTAGGCATTTTGTCTTACTATGTTTTGGGTTTTTTATTTTATTTTTTGTTTTGGTTCTTTTCTGGGAGGAGTTGTCTAGAGTCTTCTGTTTGTTGTTTATTTGTTTTGAGAAAAAAAAGAACATGAAGTTGAATGGGTAAGGAGTCAAGATCTGAGAGGAATTGGGAGAGGAGAAAGTAAAATAGCAAAATAAAATTTATGAAAAAAATTTAATCAAAAAAAGTTGGTCGAACAAATAAGAGAAATGTGACAGTGGAGTGATTTAACATCCGTTTCACATTTCTACAAATAAAATCATTCCCAGACTGTGAGTTCTCTGTCAGTGGGAATTACCTCCCTCCATGTCACGCAGTGGCCCAGCAGGCCAACAGAGCACCTGCTCTAAACGGCAGCGAAGCCAACTGCAGCGAGCAAACATTCAAAGACGCAGGAGAATGTGTGTAAGTCTCACCCCTGCCAGGACTGAACAGAGAAGGAACCTTGAAGGGTAGGCCACTCAGGAGAAGACCAGTTGGAAATGAAAGCATCTCAGTCATCTCTCTTCAAAAGAGGTGGGTTTTAGGAGCTGAGGAAATCTCCATGATTGGCACATGGAGATGGAGACCAAAGCCACCTAAATGGTTTCAATGGTGGGAAGAATGTTCTCCCTACATAAGTTCTCAACCTGCATAGACTGGTTGGTGTCTCTTCCAAACATGCTGTTTTCCTTCTATTTGCCTCATTATAACATATTGTCCTTAGAAGAACAGGACTCGGAGGGGAAGCCAAAACATGCTAATGCTTGGTGCTAATCAAGCTCTTCAAGTGAAAAACAGGGAGAAGAGACAGCAAGCCTGGCCAATTCCAGCCCCGCCTCCCAGTAACCCTAACAGCCAGTTCTCAGTACCCCTGAAACAGAGGCCACACACAAGGACTCCAGCCTCCATTTTTAGAGTGGTTAAGTGCAAGCTCTAGAATGGGTTTGTTGCTCTATACAGCCTCATTGGGGAGAAAAAAATCCATTTCTGTATTCTGCCAATTTTAGAAACTATTTCTTCATGCGTTTGTATGAAACGGAATCTAACAAAAATCCTAGTGCATAGGAAGCCTCCACTATAGTTGTGGGCCAGGTAAGTCAAAGAGACTTTCAAAATAACATAAGCAGTTGCCATTACCCTTGATTGCCTCCCAGAACCTGAAGACCCTACTGCTGGAGACGGCGCACACTTCCGAAACAGGACTTGAAAGAATCAAGCTAGAACTGACCTTGAAGCCTTCCCCCTGAGTATTAGCTCTCACATATCTGAAGGTTTTACAAGCACTGCCAAGGGAGCAGAGCACGCAATCGTCTTCCCCATTGAGTTAATGAGCCACAACAGCCAGCATGGCAAGGTCAAAGGATGCACAATGGTGCTTACGTGATATCAGCACTCTCCATAGATGAAGTTTAGCTGGCATGATGATATCCAGATGGCTCCAGTGCCTGGGCATCAACCACTTCTCCTTGGGGTGAAATCTCATATTGCCCTCTGATCCCTATCTCCATACCCATCAGTTAGTGCAGCTTTCAGAAAACATCAAAGATATTTCTCTGTGCAGTGGGTGACGCTTAATACAGAAACTCACGACTGATCAAAATGTAGAGCGTCTGCAGAGCGCCCAGCCATAAATAGGGCACATCTATCTATATTATACCATTTCCCTAAGGAACCACAGAGGAAGAAGGGGCAGAAAGACCATAGGAGCCAGAGGTCAGGACAAGGAGGAAGACGCCAGTGAGAAACCAGTCTCCTCAGGACACAAGGCCCCGCACTCATGAACACACAGCAGTTATGGCTACCTGCACGACACCTGCAAAGATCAGGCCAGTCACCATTCCGGCCTGGATAGAAGAGGTGCTCATGGCCCATCAACTTGGCTGAGGAGCTTTTAGTAGTTGATGGCTGTGAGTGAAGGGAAACTCAGTTTTCTTTAAGTCTGTCGGCCCCGGTAGGTCGACCATGTGCCAATGAATGGCTCCACACCCATGAGTTTATGGGCAGCACAAATTGGATTTGGCAAGTGATAAGTTTTTAAGACACAAATTTGGGAGGTGGAGTGGAAAGGGATCTGGAAGAAGTTGGGATGAGGTGGGTGTACTATGACCCCGTGAGATTTTTAAAGAATAAAAATATATTTTAAAAACTCCTCAAAAGGCTTACCTGCTATCGTACCAACACATTTCATAAAAAGCTAAAAGATACGCAAAAAGCAGTAATTAGTTATTCTATACATCAGAAAAATTCCAGCTACCCATTTATTTTTATGGGGGTTGAATTCAAAGTTCATTAACACTCAATTGCCAAATGGTTATACTGTCCTGGATCAGGCGTTAAAGTGTCTTTTCTTTATCAGTAAGACAGTGTGAAGAGAGAGTGTCATTCACGGGAGGATATTCAAGGAGAAATACTCACCTGGGCCGAGAAACCACAGTAGAAGGCGAACCAGAAATGCACGAGGGTGAACGCAAAGTTCTTGTAGAAGAAATAGCATAAAAACTTGCACATCCTGTAATAGGACCACCTTCCGTGAACAAGAAGCAGCCGCTGGAGATATCTAAACTGAGCCAACGCATAGTCGCTGGCTAAGACCGCTTGCAGTCCTTCCTGGCCACTGATGCCAATACCAATGTGGGCACCTAGGAGGGAATAGACGACGAAAAAGGGTTTATCCCCAAACAGAATCACAGCATCTTTAAGAAACTATTTCTTTTCTTATATCAGCTATATTTTGTAATTGTATAGCTATAATAATTTTTATAGTTTTTCACATATATCATGGACTAGTCACATAGTTAAGCATTGACTCCAGTTTTACCTAAGGGAAAACTGGGCTGGGAAAAGGTTGGAAATTTGTGATCTACACTGGTAACAAAGATGGGACCAACCCAGCGGCTAGGAATGCAGCCCTGACTACTTTCACCTGCCCTGAGTGGATTCTTCCTCTCAAATTGTAGAAGGCAAGCAATGTCATTTTCTAAACTAGGAAATATGCAGGTGGTTTAACTGAAGAAAAAATGTCTTATAGGTACTAATAGGTTTGTAAGTGCTGGTCCCAAAAAGTATAATTTATAAAAGAACCATGGTAAAATTAAATTAATGCACATTTTTATTACATCATATCACATGCTAAAAGCAGGACTCCATGTGTGCAGTGTCCCTCATTGAGAGAATATTCTCTTACTTTTAATCATGCTGACATCGTTGGCCCCATCGCCGATGGCCAATGTCACAGCATTTCTGTGCTTTTTTACCAACTCCACTACTTGAGCTTTCTGGAGTGGAGTGACCCTGCAGCAGACCACCGTCTTACACACACAGGCGAGCTCCAAAAGATCTTTCTCGACATCGCTTTCTAGGGCATGGGCCTGTGCCGTCAAAACAAACAGAACACATGACGATTGTAAGTTACAAAGCAAATATCACGGTTCGTGACGGACTTCATTTCAGAACCATTTCATTACTTCATCAATTCAGGGTTACAAAAGCAGTAACAAGAGTGAAGACATGAATATTGAGCTGTTGGTCAAGTTTCAAGGGAATTTAACGTAAAAATAAGAGACGTGTCCCCTCTGTGCCACCTTGACATGTTGTGATGCCATCTTGGCAAGGTACTGTTATGATAGATATTGGGAGAGTTCTACTAGGAACTACTAGAATCAGTGGAAGCCACAACTAGAAACTACTGATATCTCAGTAGTTCCAGATGAACTGCCAATGGTGATCTGCTAGTGTCCTTTGCACCGTTTTGTACAGTTAGTGTTCATGAATGCCAATGCACAGGCAAGACGAAAAGGACATGAGCAGAGGCTGTCCCTAGAAAAGCACAGTGGCTGGAATCAGGAGTTTGAACAAGAGAGTGACAGGCAACCTATGTCTCAGTCTGGGTTCCACGACCAATGTCTACCCTTGTTCCACATTCCAAGAGCCTTCCTATACCCTAAGCAATTACTGGAAAGAGAACACAATTCTCTCCGAGTAACTGGACAATTAACTTTCTAGAAACATCTCACATTGCACTCTGTATTAGACACATTCAAAGAACACTAGTGAATCTACTTTTGAGTAATAGGAGTCCTAGAGTGAGTCCTTAGCCACTCACAGACCAGTACGGTTTGGCCTGCCTATCTTCAGGGGCTGTGTTCAGTAGCACCTTTAGGTGCTCTTATAATCCCCCTCAGGCCTTATCGCTGTTTCCCAGACTGCCTTTCTACCTTTGTATTTGCTATCAGTTTTACTCAATAACATCCATACTGCCAGAAAGTCTCCTCTGTTCATACTTTAAACAGATAATTAAATGTGTCTATTTCTGTGCTCTAGAAGCATTGTATTAATTCGCCTTTTGTGGTACCTGTCATACGACTATCAGAATTATACTGTCCCAAACAAGGACTATGCTCCATTCATATCTGAGTTCTGTGCCACTCTAGCACTGTGACCTGGTCGGTCAGTCTAGACAATGGTGGCAGTATGAGCCAGTAGATGGGTAAATGAGTCCAAAACTGTGACTCTGGTACAGAAAAAAAATTCATACGAAACCTATATGCCTCAGAAAAACTGCACCATCATTCTCAAATATCTCACATGCTCTGGAAGACAAGGCATATAACTGGCTCTTTTGCTCAGAATGGCCCCTTTTTTTTCTCTGTTCATTTTTCTATATTGTCAGCAAGTAGAACGTAGACTTGGGTTTAATGAAGACAGGCCTGATTGCATTGAGAAAAGCTTCAGAATTTGAGAAAACTGGAGCTATGATTTAAAGAGAAAACAAACTAAAACCTCACTGTACTATCAAAAATATGGTCAGTCCTCTATAACTGGAGAGGACATCTCATGGTTTCATGAGCACGGGGCTTTGAGGCAAACAGGACTCCTGAAGAACGTCTAGCTTAGAGCTTTCTTTCAACAGAGAGTAACACAGGGTAGGTGATTATCACCGGAAAGCCCACGCCACCCCCCACACTGGCCTCTTCAAGCCCAAGGGATGGTCAAAGCATAACCCCTAAGGGATCCTATCCTACGCTGCTGAGGCTACTCAACTCCAGACCTCGGCAGGCAGACGTAGCTTTCAGTTGGTGTTCATCTGTGCAAGGGAAAAGTTCATGTCATCTGGACCAACTTTCGACTGAGCTTGGCCTGCAGCTGAGCTCTGTAACTTTCCACGGTGTGGAAGCAGCACTTTGCTGCGTCTGGGATCCAGCTGGACAGTGCTTAGAGCGTTAGGAGCTAACAGGCGGTCGGTCACAAGGGGGAATCTAATAGACTCAGATCCAACTGCTTTTGTCCACTTAAGAAACGGTCTTCAAGAACAAACGTTCATTTTCCAAACTCCACAGTGAAAAGCGAGCATCAAAGCCAACGAGAGATGTGAGATTAAGTTCTTTGTACGAATAAATGATAATTTCACGAGACTGCAGTCAGGGCTTTTGTATTCTAATTAGGGACTCGGGAGGAGCGGTTTGAGTTTTGTTCAGTGCTTGGAACCTGAACTGCGTTAGAAGTCCACTGCAAGTTTATTCTATTATGACAAGAACCAGATTTCCTAATCAAATCAAATTGTTTGGCTTTGCTGCAGAATGTTGCTATTTAGAAAAACCACCAGAGGTATCTTAATGGCAATAATTTGGCGTGGTAATTCTATGAAGGTCAGGTTATGACTTGCAAATCACAAGCATTAGCGAGAGCAGACACTGAGAGAAAGCGGTGCCATCCCCCCCCCCGCCCCCCCCCCCCCCCCCGCCCCTTACAAACGCACTTAAAGCATCCTGCTAAGTGACTGTTTAGGCAAAACTCATGGATTCCCTGCGAATTGTTTCCCCAGAGCCTCACATCCAGTGTGATCCTTCAAACAATGATGTCTGAGAGGCACACTGGAAGTCTTTCCTTTTGTAAACAGGAAATCCTGTGCACGCCCTATCTCTTGCAGCCTCGTTTGTTTGAAAAACACAAAGGGGGCTCTCATTACAGCAGCACAAAAGAGATGATTATTGGAGTAAAGAAAAAGGGAAGAATAGCCTCGGGCAAACTCACCAAACTGTGGCCGTTTATGACTAAGGCATATTCTCCTGTCACAGTCTCCCCTGCACCCGAGTCCAACTCCAACCGTTGCTTGTTTTCATAAACCGCATGTCCATTGGAAAAACTCGTGTTTTGTCCAAGCAAATTTTCCTTTGCTTTCCTTAAAGAATAAAAGAATTAAAAAGGCATAACAAAGCACTCAAGAGTTTATCTATAACCAAACCAAGAGGCCAGCCTAGAATAGAGTTCATTCCATCACTATTCAGAGCAAGGCCCAGGAATTAGGTCCATCAAGCAAACCCATGGACAGACAGCAGTACCTGTCAAAGCTCCATGGGGTCAGGAGTGGGGGCGGGGGTGTGTGAAGGAAATAGGCCAGTAAACATAGTGAAAACAGAGTCATCTCAAACATCTTAAGCTACCTAAAAAACTGGTTTTAACTAAGGAATCTTGCTAGCTTTGGTGTATAAAGGCTGAAGAGCTACTCTCTGGGAAAAAAACGGTGTTTTTCAATATGCTAAACAAAATCTAAAGGCAATGAATGAAACCTTCTCATTGCACAGTGCTCCCTTCCTTCCCTCTCTATCTCCTTTTTCCCATTTTCCCTCTCCCTTTCTTCCTAGTGTGTGTGTGTGAGTGTGTGTGTGTGTGTGTGTGTCTGTGTGTGTGTCTGTGTGTGTGTCTGCATGTGTCCGCGCACGTTCATCAATTTTATATACAATATTATATAACCTGGCTAAAAACGACTGTCTACTTATAAACACATTTTTTAACTTGAAAGAGAGACATGATGTCATTTATTATTATACAATAATAGAATACTTTAAGTTAAAAAAAAAATCCCCATCCGTTTAAATGATAACAATGATCTTGTAAGAAACTACAAACACCAAACATGGGGTTGTTACAAATTCCCCCGCAATGCCTGAGAACTAATCAGTATCTTATATGACGAAATAACCCCATTAGAAATGGCATTTTACTGTTCTCCTAAAAAATGTGATCATCTTTAAAAGGAAGATAAATTCCCTCCCAGAAGACCTGTGGGTGACCAGGTTATAAACAGCAGGTCTGTCGGCGTGACCAAGTAACTTCCATCACAGAAATATCAGTATATGTCCCCACAGAAGGATGCCCAAGCCAGCCACTGCACATGAGAATACCACTACATGTGTGGATGAATTCCAGAAGAAAACAGAAAGTGAAGAATAGATTAGCAGATGTTTTGACTTGTGGCAAAATGAACTGTCTCCCTGAAGTCCTACCCAGTATGGAAAACACTTTCTACAATGAGTTTATGATGAAGCTCCCCTGAGAGGAGAGAATGGTCATATTAAAACAAATGTTCTGCCTTCAGCTTTTGAATTATTTAAAATAGAGTGATGCATATAGAAATGCATCACCAAAAGTTTATGTACAAACTACAAAAGCAGACCTAGAAGCCCAGGCAGGCCACCTTGTTTCCTGGCTCAACACTGCCGTCTGCTGTCTGGGACCAAAATCGCGCCTGCACTTTTAAAAGCCTTTCACTCACCCTTGGTTCCAAGGATGGTATCAGACAGTTAATAGGCAGTTTGCAGGAACAAACAAAAGGATGTGTAAAGTTAGGAGGCTGTGTGAAGCGCACTGTGAGGAAGGAGACAGAGCAGGCACAAAGAATTACTGTTGCGAGCAGAAGGCTCCGACGTCCTCAGTAGATAAGCAATCCAAGGAACGCTTGTCATGGTCATGGAAACTGGCAGCGCCAAAGATGAATGGGAGAAAGGATACGAGACGTGAGTGTGCCTCTAACCGTGCTGCACATCCCAGAAACTGGGCTCTGAGAAGGCACTGAAGCAAAAAACATCTCCCAGGGGTTCCTGTTTGATGAGGCTCCCATTTGCCATGTAAATGACTCAACCTCTATTTCCCCCTTGGAAAACGAAAACATTCCAAAGGAGGGTGAAGTTCATGAACACATTGGCTGAAATCCCACTTATTTAGGAGCTTTTCCCCAGCAACATCTTCCTAACATGTGACACAAGCCCCTTTCCAGGCAGAAGAGGGACAATTTTTATGCTCTGCTAAAATTGCTAATGCTCTCTCCTCGAAGGCCTTCACTCCCCTGCCAGACTGGAATGCTCGCACACTGTAAGACCTGGGTGGGTGTTCATAGCTGTCCTTTCCCTTGCTTCCTGGTACTCAGCTCTCCAAACTCAAGCTGGTTCTTGCAAATGCAATTCACTAGGAGGGAAGACAGCTATGCATAGTACCTTTCACTGAAAACGAACTGTACAATGTGTTAGGGTTTAAATCTCGGCCTGTGCCCGGACAGAACACATCCAGACAACGTGGTTCCACGTGGAGAGGTTTAATGAGAGAAGAGTAGGGGAGAGGAAAGGTAGTCGGCCATGGGCACATGGTGGGAGTGGGAAGGAGGCAAGAACAGAGAAGAACAAAGAGTAAGAAGGGGTAAGAGGGAGAGAAGGAGGCAAGCAGCCCCCTTTGTAGTCAGACACAGCTGGCTGTTGCTAGGCAACTGTAGGGCGGAGCATACCTGGCTGTTTCCAGATAGCTGTGGGGGTGGAGCTTAGACAGAATACCAACACAGTGTGCAGACATCACACATACTATGGGACCTCAGAATACAAACAGATGCTAAAAAGAAAAAAAGGATGCCACCTAGAGGATGCCACCTAGGCTTTGTATGAGGGGCAGTTTAGTACAATGCTGTAATGCGGAACCACACGAAGGGTTGAGTTAATGGTAGCACTTATAGCCCATACTGTGAGAAGCACACTAAAGCAGAGGGAGGCCTGTGCTCGGCCATGCATTCAACCAACAAAGGAGAAAGAAGGTGGGAAGAACAAGTTGTTTTCTCAGTCCTTTCCTGGCACTCTAGATCCAGAATTTAAAATGATCTGTTAGGAAATAGATTTAAATGATGACATTATGTTTAAAGGAAAATAATTTGGACTTTGGTTAAAAAAAAAAAGGCTAGTACTTTGAGCTTGCTTGCTCCTTGGAAACTTGGGTCTGCCTTTGACAGATTAGCTATCTGACTTTTAGCCACTTGATTAGTCCAGGGTAGACCCAGGACTTCGAATTCCTAGTTCTTGGTTACCAAAACAAATGGCTTTCCATATACAGCCAGCCACAGGCTATCTCTAGGTTGGAGTAAGATACAACAGAGGGCAATAAAGGAGACAGCGCCACCCTCCCGACAGTGAGGAAGGAAGAAAGCGAATGAACTTTTTAGTTCAAGCTTTCAGTTCAGCATCCCTCACTGCTCCCATAGACTGTTAAAGACAGAAATTGGGGACCGGCCTAGATGGAGATCAACCCCCTGAAAACAGGCAACTGCGTGCACCAGTATGCTCATCAGAGTCAAAATGTAGTGCTCTAGAGTGTTGCAATTTATGAGAAGAAACTTGACCTGCTAAAACAGTTTACCCAGAAGAACAGAACTTGGGAATTCAAATCAAGATGTCGCCTGTTTGGTCGGTACTGTCATTAAAGACTCTATGATATCATAGTCAGTATTATGTTTTGCTCCACGAAAGGACTCCTGACTGGCCAATACCTTATAAACAGCCTACATCACACAATTATTTTCAGTACCTACCCCAGGAAATATTTGCATTTGCAAAAGGTCCTCATGATTAAGGATTCTACTGATTAAAGAGGTGGTACGGAATCCTAGTGTCTTCATGGGGGTGCTTGGAGGTAGTGGGGTCACAGTTTAATGAATTTTTCTGAGAAGAAAACATGTGACCGGTGCCTCAGAAATGAAACACTGAATGAGTTTTCTTGTCTGACCGAACCTCATTGTCCATTTTCCTTGGACAGAAGATACATGCCCTGTTAAAATGAGGCAATCCATGAAATAATCTCAGAAACTGACAGGGCTGAACTGTAGACAGTGAGCATGTGGCTAACACAGGGCTTATTTGTAGACCTGTGGACATGAGGCTAACACAGGACTGAACTGTAGACCAGGGACATGTGGCTATCACAGGACTGAACTGTAAACCATGGGCATGTGGCTAACACAGGACTGAACTGTAAACTGTGGGCATGTGGCTAACACAGGACTGAACTCTAGACCATGGGCATGTGCTAACACAGGACTGAACTGTAGACCATGGGCATGTGGCTATCACAGGACTGAACTGTAAACCATAGACATATGGTTGACACAAGACTGAACTGTTTACCATGGGCATGTGGCTAGCACAAGGCTTATTTGTAGACCTGTGGGCATGTGGTTAACACAGGAATGAACTGTAGACCATGGGCATGTGGCTAACAGAGGGCTGAACTGTAGACCGTGGGCATGTGGCTAACAGAGGGCTGAACTGTAGACTTGTGGGCATAATGCTAACACTAAAGAACCAATGGGAACCAACTCAATTGCAGTTCCATGTGTCCAAAACTGGCTAACAACCCTAAGCAAGCCATGTGCATAAAAATCACTCATTCATGTTGACGACATCCAATCGAATTTGACAGATTTAACTGTAAGCATGTGAGTATTGTCCATGCAACGGCTACTCCCTCAGATCCTGCTCTTTCAATACACTTTTTTTTTTGCATGAACTCAAAAACATAGCACAAGAACATGGAGGGCACAAATTTATGATTTTAATCCCCAAGGCTATGGGCTTAGATATAAATCACCAAGGCTTGGAATGTAATGGGAACCCCCCCCCCCAACAATAGCTCTCCTTAGGAATTCTCTCCCCTCAATTTTCATAGAAAGCATATTCATTCTGGAAAGGTGTTCATTCTCCCAGCAGAATTTTCTATCACACATTGTTTCCGTGGTAGACGCAAAGCATGCTGGGCCTCCCAGTCAGGGTTAAAATAAGCCAACCAGTCAGCTGAGCTAGGCAGCCCGAGGAATGTGAGATGCTACACTTAGATGTAAATAACTTCCTTCGAATAGTTTTCTTCTCATTAAAATTCTACACAAATATTACTACTCAGTAATGATGCAGCCAAAAAGAAGAAAAGAAACTAGTTCTTAGAAGAACTTAGAAGTTATTACTTAAAAACAACCATGGTTTACACTTTCCAGGGCTTAAAGGGTACTTAGGAGGATACATGTACAGTGCCATGTATGCCTGTGCATGCATGCATGAGTGTGTATTGGCAAAACATTTCATTCTGTGCATATTTTATAATCTTATTTTTAACTAAATATGTCATCCATCTTCTAAAGTTAATAAAAGTTGGTTTTATTGACTATTTTGTATTTCATTGCTTACTAATATGATGGTATTTTAACAAAATTCTTCCTGACTAACACAGGACTGAACTGTAGACCATGGACATGTGGCTATCACAGGACTGAACTGTAGACCAGGGACATGTGGCTATCACAGGACTGAACTGTAAACCATGGGCATGTGGCTATCACAGGACTGAACTGTAGACCAGGGACATGTGGCTATCACAGGACTGAACAGGGTATATGAGCTATTCCAGTGCAGGAATAAATATTTCCTCAACTACATATTCATGCAGTTGCTCATTTATATCCTTAGAAGTAATCCCTAGAACAGGTGTTTGGGTAAAAGCATGTATGTCTATATTTTTAAAATACATTGCTAAGTTCGCCTTATGGAAAATTCTAACATTTGAAGGTACCAACAAGAGTACATAAATAACACACATTCCCCCACATTTCTTCTGTGAAATGACAGCTGTGACATCTGTGTAGCCAACCAGTTGTAGCTGGATGAAATCGTGAAGTATTAGCTCAACTATTCCTTCTCCAGATGTTCCTATGAAGTCAGGGGCCGTCTCTTTACTCAGAGACATCCCTTGCTTGGGAAGGGAACCAGACACAGAACGAAGAAGTTAAACTCTTTGTTTTGAACTCCAAATTAGACTCTTGAAAAGCATAGCATCAATATCACTCTAAATCCTAGCAATTGGGAATTTTACTAATGAGTATTTTAAGAGAAAAAATAAAGTTTCCTCAAGTCTCAAAGGATGAGTTAAAGTTGTCTTAGGGAGCAGAACAGGAACACGGAGCTCCTCTAATGAGTGTCTAAGTGATTATCTTGGCCATGTCTGTGAGGGGGTGTCTCTGCTGATGATTAATGTGGGAAGGCCGTGTTCACTGTAGGGCTGGCCTATGTATGAAAGTTCGCTGAGGTGAGCCATGGAGCAAGCCAGGAAACAGCATTCCTCTCTGGTTTCCTCACAGGTTCCTGCTTTCAGATTTCTCCTTTGAGTTCCTGCCCTGACTTCCCCTTCTGATGGATCCTTTCCTCCTCAAGCTGTTTTTGGAGAGATCCACCTTCAGTGAAATATGACTTCTTCGAAGGCATTGTTTGCTACTTCAAGCATGGCCTAACATAAAATGAGCAGGGTCCTGTGCTTAGCCACAGCTGAAACTGCCTGCTGCCTCTATCCCTGGGCATTCACACTGATGCTGCCTCCATCCCTGGGCGTTCACACAGATGCTGCCTCCATCCCTGGGTGTTCACACTGATGCTGCCTCCATCCCTGGGCGTTCACACTGCTGCTGCCTCTATCCCTGGGCGTTCACACTGATGCTAATGTTTTCTTTGGGAGGTTTTTGTTGCCTGTTTGTAATTTTTAGACTTCCAAAAGTACTGGGGAAACCATCATTAAACACTGCTCTGGGTTTGTTTTTTGTTTTTGTTTCTCTCAGCCTCTGGACAAATTCAATGCATATGTCATAAGATTTATTGTTGTTTTAAAAAGGGATCTCATGATTCATTTTCCCTAAAATAAATACACACATTTAAAACCTGTGTGTCTAACAATGAGGCCTGGGAATGCTACTTTTGAAATCTCTGATTTATTTGTGTAGGCTAGTTGAGGGGAAAAGCTGTTTAAATTTTAATCATTAAAATGCAAATTAACTAATTATACCAGAAAATAAATAGGGGAAAAGACTTTTGATTTATTGGTCTTTTAATCTGTATAGAAATTCCAGAATTCTATATATGCTCATGTATATGTATGAACATAAATGACAATTTCCCTTTAAAAATAATATTTTAATTAAGTATCAAAGTATTGCTATTTCCCCCAAAGGCCCCATGAATTCTATTGTAAAAATGACACAAAATTTATCTGAAAATCATTAACTCCAATAAAAACATGGTCAGTGTGCTGTTAATGAATAAATAATACTTTTCTTAAAATTATACAAATAATTAAAATATATACCAGTAATAATGAATGAAGTTTCCTTTTTTTTTTTTTTGACAAAGACATACATGTTCTCCTATCAGAGCATCTCACCAGCACGTGAGAGCTCGTTTCTGCTCAGGATAAGGCAGAAACAACAGCAGAATATATCTACAGATATCAGTTGGTTAAATGCCGACTAAGACTTCCTTCCCTGCGCACCAAGCTTTGATCAGAGAAGCTGTACAGTGAGCAAAGCTGTTACAAGCCAGCCCTTTTCAGATTTAGAGGAAAATACTTGTGTAGATTTTTAATGTTCTTTCAAATTAGGTAACAAAATAAGCATAATAAATGGGTAGATAGTAAGACTATTAGTTCTCCAAATGTGATGTCCAGTGGCGGCAAGCACTCTTGCGTTTTCTGGCAGTAGATGGCGGCTGTACAAACAGCAAGCAATCCACTTCTTCAGCAGGCTGGGCTGACCTCCTACGCTATTCCCCACAAGCTGAGTTTTCAAAAGTTATCTTATCACAAACTGCAGGTGCCTATTAAATACTAATTCCAGTACTCCACACCCCAGTGACCTGACTCGGAGATGGAAGGAAGCCAGGAAATGGGTGTTTTTAAAGCGCACATTCTGTGACACCGCCATTCATCGTCACTTCATCTTCCAGGTTTTTGCCTGGAACGTTTTGAAGAACAACATATGTGACTTGAGACTCTTCCCTGAAAACGCCTGGGAAACTTTGGAGGCCCAAAGGCAACGCCACATCGCCAATACCAACCTTTTGTGATGATCGTGAACAAGACCTAAGGAGGCATACAGAGACACTACACAGACAGGAACGGTGGGGACTGCAGCACACTGACTTCCTTTCCCAAATGCCTGATGGCCCCGCCCCCTCCCAGACTTTCTCCCTTTCCTTCAACACACACCTGAGTTCTTCTCGCACTTCCACGGCCGTGTTCCCCGTTATCACAAACACAGCATCCATGGCATCTGTGAGCACATTGCAGGCATAACCAATATTGATGGCAGTTTCTGAGACAAAAAAAAAAAAAAAAAAAAAATGGCGTCTGTTACTGTGTTACCTTTTCTATAATACAGTTGACCAGGAAAGAAGCCCGAGACCTGGGACCCACAACCAAATTTGCCGTTCACTGAGCTGCTCTCCAGCTCATCTAGGAATCCATGGTGTCTCATTTGGTTTTCAAAACCACCTTTAGATTCCCAAACCAATGCTCATTTAGATACCCTAAGATCCCATAGTGCAATGAAGAGAAAATATAAAACAAACCTTTTACCAGAAACCTCAATCAACTTCATTCAAGTGTCAAGATGCTAAACTTGACTAATAGGAAATCTAATATGATAGACTAGTAATTGAAGGCAAATGCATGCAACCTTTTATAGTTTTCCCACTTAATGAAAGGTATTGGAGTTTAATAGTCAATTCAAGAACCACCCAGAACCGTTCTGTCAGAGACCATGGGGAATTATACCATACTCAGCAATTCTGCTTTGATTTTATAGTCATTTGGTTCTAACAATATGGAATCATGAAACACTAGTTAGATCTACAGAACTGCTCATCTTATCCTAAATCAAAACAAATAATGAAATCTCAGTATATCTTTTGTATAAAGCAAAGAAATGGGATAAACAATGGTAAATTCATAGGTACTTGCAGTAATTAAATGCTGAGGTCCCAAGACACGTCAGCTGCAGGAAGTCTCATGTAGTAAGTATCCATTGAGTACCACAGGCTTCAACTTTCTGCCGTTTAATTTTGTAATTAATAATTTAGGTAGAAAAACAGAAGTGGTGGTAGGTAGGCCTGGTGGCCCAGATAGGGGTTCCAAAGTTCAAGACCTGCCTCTGTGGAGGGTTTGAAGCCAGCCTTGGTGATTTAGCAAGACCATGTCTCAAAACAAAAGGTAAGGAAGGATGGGCTATGCAACTGAGTGGAAGATTGCTTGCTTAGCATGTGTGAGACCCTAGGTCTACACATAGAACTACAAAGAGACAGACAGACAACAGGCAGGCAGGCAGACAGATAGATAATGGGAATATAGGCATTTATATATAGTTATATAGAAAATTGATTTATCTCATCTGCAAACCTCTAAATGCTTTATAGGGTACCTAACACAAGGAATGTAGTCTTTAAAGTACATGCTGGTTAGCTGAGTATTTTGTTTCCTAACGTCAGAGCATAAAATTCTAAGCTTTCATTATTAGCAACAGATTAAAAACTTAGTAAACTATTTTTTTCTTTCTTAAGGACTCATTTAGTGTCTGGTCATTCCTAAAAGAGGTTCAGCTCTCACAGGCAATCCTGGAATTCAGCCAGGTGCACTGGTACAGCTGTTCAGCCAGGTGCACTGGTACAGCTGTTCAGCCAGGTGCACTGGTACAGCTGCTTGAATACAGTAACATGTCCATAAACAGTCGTGAAGCAGTTGGTGCACTTAGCCTCTTGGAAGTTTACTCAATACCCTGAGATATTCTAGATCTCCACAGCTCCCAGCCATCAAGAAACTGAAGGTGAGAACAAGGCCTCCAGACCCTTGCTTCAACACTGATAGGACAATGCTCACATGAAAACTATATGGAGAATTTTTCTCTCTAGGGGTAGCAACTGTACAGAAACTCTGCTGACCAGAGAATGTACTATGCAAGCTATTTTTGTTACTTTAGTTTTTGCATTTTTATTAAACTATTTTTTATTACTTGTTACTTTTTAAAATTAAATTTTGGTTAGTCTTTAAATAATAAGTTCATATTTTTTAAAAGCTTTCTTTTTACATTTCAACTTTTCCTAAATAGAGGACTAGAAAAATGATGAATTGTTTTAAGTTTTTGGTTAACATTTTTTAAAAGCATTAATTTCCCCTCTTCAAACATCACTGTCACCTATTTCCCAATTACCTTGTTTGTCTCCTGTTAGAATCCAGATCTTAATATTGGCTAGTGATAGACTTGTAATTGTTTCAATAACACCTTCTTGTAATTTATCTTCTACAGCTGTGGCACCTAAAAGCTTCATCAGAGAGTAAAGAATAACTTACGTTAATACACACAAGGAACACAAGCAACATTTGTATTTCAGTCAGTTTAAAGGTCAAGGAACAGGAGAAGACGGAAGCTTACAAAATGTTGATATAGAAAATACCCTATTGTATAAATAAATTAATCATTAATCGGATGCTGGTAGGCATCTGAAAGGAAGTTTCTAAGTCAAACCAACTTAATAACAGAGGCCCAGGGAGGTATCATTTCCATGGAGGAGATGGCATGCTCAGGTGACATGTTTGCGTAAATGAGTAGAAGCTACTCCTCTAAGGATTTAAGAAGTCCCTGGCTGCTTCTCCACTTTCGGCAGCAAAGGAGGGGTCCAAAGGAAAGCCCTCAGCTGGTAGTCAAAAAGCTGAAGGACAAAAGGTGGTGCCGTCCATGCACTAAGAGGCCACCAGGTAGCCAGTCAGTGGTGGCGCATGCCCTTAAACCCAGCACTTGGTAGGCAAAGGCAGGCAAATCTCTATGAGGTCAAGACCAGCCTGGTCTACAGAGTGAGTTCCAGGACAACCAAAGCTGTTACACGGAGGAACCCTTCTCAACAAACAATCAAACAAAAGCCAGCAGGTGCTCTAATAAAAAGTGAAGATTGTTCCATTTTCATCCTAACAATAAGACCTGCTTCCTACTACTCCTAGTTACCAATGTCCTTGGTCACTGAGAAGAATGATTTTTTTCCTTCTTTTATTAGATTTTTTTTTTAACATTTCAAATGTTATCCCCTTTCCCGGTTTCTCATCCATAAATCCCCATCCCATCTCCCTTGCCCCTTCTATGAGGGGATACCCCCACCCACACACCCCTTTCTGCCTCCTGTCCCTGACATTTCCCTACACTGGGGCATCGAGCCTTGGAAGGGCCAGGGGCTTCTCCTTCTCTTGGTGCCCAATAAGGCCACCCTCTGCTACATATGTAGCTGGAGCAATAGGTCTGTCCATATGTACTTTTTGGATGGTGGTTTAGTCACTGGGAGCTCTGGTTGGTTGATATTGTTCTTTTTTTTTTTTTCATCTTTATTAAATTGGATATTTCTTATACATTTCAAATGTTATTCCCTTTCCCGGTCTCCAGGCCAACATCCCCCAAATCCTTCCCCCTCCCCTTCTATGTGGGTGTCTCCCTCCCCATCCTCCCCCATTACCGCCCTCCACCCAACAATCCCGTTCACTGGGGGTCCAGTATTGGCAGGACCAAGGGCTTTCCCTTCCACTGGTGCCCTTACTAGGCTATTCATTGCTACGTATGAGGTTAGAGCTCTGGGTCAGTCCATGTATAGTCTTTGGGTAGTGGCTTAGTCCCTGAAAGTTCTGGTTGGTTGGCGTTGTTGTTCATATAGAGTCTCAAGCCCCTTCAAGCTCTTTCAGTCCTTTCTCTGATTCGTTCAACGGGGGTCCCGTTCTCAGTTCAGTGGTTTGCTGCTGGCATGCGCCTATGCATTTGCCATATTCTGGCTGTCTCTCAGGAGAGATCTACATGCGGTTCCTGTCAGCCTGAACTTCTTGGCTTCATCCATTTTATCTAGTTTGGTGGCTGTACATGTATGGGCCACATGTGGGGCAGGCTCTGAATGGGTGTTCCTTCTGCCTCTGTTCTAAACTTTGCCTCCCTATCCCCTCCTAAGGGTATTCTTGTCCCCCTTTTAAAGAAGGAGTGAAGCATTCACATTTTGATCATCCATCTTGAGTTTCATGTGTTCTATGCATCTAGGGTAATTCGAGCATTTGGGCTAATATTTACTTATCAATGAGTGTATACCATGTGTGTTTTTCTGTGATTGGGTTACCTCACTCAGGATATTTTCCAGTTCCATCCATTTGCCTATGAATTTCATAAAGTCATTGTTTTTGATAGCTGAGTAGTATTCCATTGTGTAGATGTACCACATTTTCTGTATCCATTCCTCTGTTGAAGGGCATCTGGGTTCTTTCCAGCTTCTGGCTATTATAAATAAGGCTGCTATGAACATAGTGGAGCATGTGTCTTTGTTGTATGTTGGAGCATCTTTTGGGTATATGCCCAAGAGAGGTATAGCTGGGTACTCAGGTAGTTCAATGTCCAATTTTCTAAGGAACCTCCAGGCTGATTTCCAGAATGGTTGTACCAGTCTGCAATCCCAACAACAATGGAGGAGTGTTCCTCTTTCTCCACATCCTTGCCAACATCTGCTGTCGCCAGAGTTTTTGATCTTAGCCATTCTGACTGGTGTGAGGTGAAATCTCAGGGTTGTTTTGATTTGCATTTCCCTTATGACTAAAGATGGTGAAGATTTCTTTAGGTACTTCTCAGCCATTCGATATTCCTCAGCTGTAAATTCTTTGTTTAGCTCTGAACCCCATTTTTAATAGGGTTATTTTGTCTCCCTGCAGTCTAACTTCGTGAGTTCTTTGTATATTTTGGATATAAGCCCTCTACCAGTTGTAGGATTGGTAAAGACCTTTTCCCAATCTGTTGGTTGCCATTTTGTCCAAACGACAGTGTCCTTTGCCTTACAGAAGCTTTATAGCTTTATGAGATCCCATTTGTCAATTCTTGATCTTAAAGCATTAAGCCACTGGTGTTTTGTTCAAGAAATTTTCTACAGTGCCCATGTGTTCGAGATTCTTCCCCACTATTTCTTCTATTAGTTTGAATGTATCTGGTTCAATGTGGAGGTCCTTGATCCACTTGGACTTAAGCTTTGTATAGGCTGATAAGAATGGATCGATCTGGGGTTGGGGATTTAGCTCAGTGGTAGAGTGCTTGCCTAGCAAGCACAAAGCCCTGGGTTCAGTCCCCAGCTCCGAAAAAAAGAAAAAAAAAAGAATGGATCGATCTGCATTCTTCTACATGCTGACCTCCAGTTGAACCAGCACCATTTGCTGAAAATGCTATCTTTTTTCCATTGCATGGTTTTGGCTCCTTTGTCAAAAATCAAGTGACCATAGGTGTGTGGGTTCATTTCTGGGTCTTCAATTCTATTTTACTGGTCTATCTGTCTGTCTCTGTACCAATACCATGCAGTTTTTATCACTATTGCTCTGTAATACTGCTTGAGTTCAGGGATAGTGATTCCCCCTGAAGTCCTTTTATTGTTGAGGATAGTTTTAGCTATCCTGGGTTTTTTATTATTCCAGATGAATTTGCAAATTTTTCTGCCTAACTCTTTGGAAGAATTGGACTGGAATTTTGATGGGGATTGCGTTGAATCTGTAGATTGCTTTTGGTAAAATGGCCATTTTTACTATATTAATCCTGCCAATCCATGAGCATGGGAGATCTTTCCATCTTCTGAGATCTTCTTCAATTTCTTTCTTCAGAGGCTTGAAGTTCTTATCATACAGATCTTTCACTTGCTTGGTTAAAGTCACACCGAGGTATTTTATATTATTTGGGACTATTATGAAGGGTGTTGTTTCCCTAATTTCTTTCTCAGCTTGTTTCTCTTTTTATAGAGGAAGGCTACTGATTTATTTGAGTTAATTTTATACCAAGCCACTTTGCTGAAGTTGTTTATCAGCTTTAGTAGTTCTCTGGTGGAACTTTTGGGGTCACTTAAATATACTATCATATCATCTGCAAATAGTGATATTCTGACTTCTCCTTTCCAATCTGTATCCCTTTGATCTCTTTTCGCTATCTGATTGCTCTGGCTAGGACTTCAAGAACTATATTGAATAAGTAGGGAGAGAGTGGGCAGCCTTGTCTAGTCCCTGATTTTAGTGGGATTGCTTCAAGATTCTCTCTAGTTTAATGTTAGCTACTGGTTTGCTGTATATGGCTTTTACCATGTTTAGGTATGGGCCTTGAATTCCTGTTCTTTCCAGGACTTTTATCATGAAGCGTTGTTGAATTTCATCAAATGCTTTCTCAGCATCTAATGAAACAATCGTGTGGCTTTTATCTTTCAGTTTGCTTATATAGTAGATTACATTGATAGTTTTCCATATATTAAACCATCCCTACATCACTGGGATGAAGCCTACTTGACCACGATGTATGATTGTTCTGATGTGTTCTCGGATTCAGTTTGTAAGAATTTTATTGAGTATTTGTGCATCGATATTCATAAGGGAAACTAGTCTGAAGTTCTCTTTGTTGGGTCTTCATGTGGTTTAGGTATAAGAATAATTGTGGCTTCATAGAAGGAATTTGGTAGCGCTCCGTCTTTTTCAATTTTGTGGAATAGTTTGGATAGTATTGGTATGAAGGTCTGATAGAATGCTGCACTGAACCCATCTGGACATGGGCTCTTTTAATGACTGCTTCTATTTCTTTAGGAGTTGTGGGGTTGTTTAAATGGTTTATCTGTTCCTGATTTAACTTTGGTACCTGGTATCTGTCTAGAAAATTGTCCATTTCCTGCAGATTTTCAAGTTTTGTTGAATATAGCTTTTTGTAGTAAGATCTGATGATTTCTTGAATTTCTTCTGATTCTGTTGTTATTTCTCCCTTTTCATTTCTGATTTTGTTAATTTGGACACACTCTCTGTGTCCTCTGGTTAGTCTGGCTAAGGGTTTATCTATCTTGTTGATTTTCTCAAAGGACCAGCTTTTGGTTCTATTGATTCTTTTTTTTTTTTTTTTTTTTGGTTCTTTTTTTCGGAGCTGGGGACCGAACCCAGGGCCTTGCACTTCCTAGGTAAGCGCTCTACCACTGAGCTAAATCCCCAGCCCCGGTTCTATTGATTCTTTGTATGGTCCTTTTTGTTTCTACTTGGTTGATTTCACCTCTGAGTTTGATTATTCCCTGCTTTCTACTCCTCCTGGGTGTATTTTAGACCCCACTCTAAGTCGTCATCAGAGACTCCTGATCTAGAATAGTTCAGAGCTCTGCTCTCTATATAAATTGTTTCTGCTCTAAAAATGTGCATGAGAAAGCAGAGGTAGAAACTGAATATGTTGTATCAAAGATCAACTAGGGGTCGGTAAATAGGAAGTCTACAATCCTTTACTTTGGGAAGACTTCCATTGCTTACTTTACTGCTAACAAAGCCAGTTTGCTCGATTTGCTGAGCCACACATAGTAATCTGGAACCCAGCATATAAAGCGTGACCCATCACTGAAAGAGAACCATGTGCTACATGCAAGATACTTAGCCAATGACTTAAGTAAGCACAGAGCATCGCACTTCCGAACTTATACCATCAAATCCCTTTCAATTTCTTCATACAGCCCAGATATCCGTTCATCCCTCTCAGCGATGGCAGAATTTGCATCTTCAAGCATCTTCTGCCACATTTTAAAGTACTTGTCATCAAGCTCTCGATAAGCAATTGCTAAAGTTCGGAGACCTTCCCCTGCAAATTCCTGTGAGAGAAGACACAATCTTAGGGACGGTAGACAACAATAAGCACAGTGAAAGTCCCCACAACATGGTGACTGTTTCATTCACACCCATTTTCCCCCAAGAGCACCACCTCACTGTCCTGGCTCTAACTCTGTACCTCCTCAGACATGGAAGAGAATAGTTGTGATTTATGTTAAGCCTATGAGGTCTGACATACGGGACCCTAGCTTTCCCCCTAAAAACAGCTGAAAATGCCTACTGAAGTGTGTCCTACTTGGGAAGAGAGAGATGGTGTTGGAGCCAATTGTATCTATACATTGAAACCAAGTGTTCTCTACCTGTAGGAGGTGTTCCTGTCCCAGTCATGAAGACATGAGTCACAGCTAGGCAGGCAAAGAAAGAAAGCTCTTTTGTGAACTAGAGCAGGCTCTCTCTCCAAGCCTTTTCACACACACACCCCCAGTAGTTACGCATCCTTGGTGAAAATTCAATGAGTCCGACTTTTTCATATACTTGAAAAGCTCCACAATAAAAGCTAAGAGCAATATCTGGTGAATATGTCAATGCTAAATAGTTGAGAAAGGGAAGTCAGGTCTGCTCCTTGTGGTTATGATAATCACCTTTGAAGGAAAGGGAAGAGAAATGAATAAAAGATACTACAAGTATGAGTTTTCGGGGCTGTCTTTTTTTTTTTATTAACTTGAGTATTTCTTATATACATTTCGAGTGTTATTCCCTTTCCCGGTATCCGGGCAAACATCCCCCTCCCCCCTCCCCTTCCTTATGGGTTTTCCCCTCCCAACCCTCCCCCCATTGCCGCCCTCCCCCCACCAGTCTAGTTCACTGGGGGTTCAGTCTTAGCAGGACCCAGGGCTTCTCCTTCCACTGGTGCTCTTACTAGGATATTCATTGCTACCTATGGGGTCAGAGTCCAGGGTCAGTCCATGTATAGTCTTTAGGTAGTGGCTTAGTCCCTGGAAGCTCTGGTTGCTTGACATTGTTGTACATATGGGGTCTCGAGCCCCTTCAAGATCTTCCAGTTCTTTCTCTGATTCCTTCAACGGGGGTCCTATTCTCAGTTCAGTGGTTTGCTGCTGGCATTCGCCTCTGTATTTGCTGTATTCTGGCTGTGTCTCTCAGGAGCGATCTACATCCGGCTCCTGTCGGTCTGCACTTCTTTGCTTCATCCATTTGTCTAATTGGGTTGCTGTATATGTATGGGCCACATGTGGGGCAGGCTCTGAATGGGTGTTCCTTCAGTCTCTGTTTTAATCTTTGCCTCTCTCTTCCCTGCCAAGGGTATTCTTGTTCCCCTTTTAAAGAAGGAGTGAAGCATTCACATTTTGATCATCCGTCTTGAGTTTCATTTGTTCTAGGCATCTAGGGTAATTCAAGCATTTGGGCTAATAGCCACTTATCAATGAGTGCATACCATGTATGTCCTTCTGTGATTGGGTTAGCTCACTCAGGATGATGTTTTCCAGTTCCAACCATTTGCCTACGAATTTCATAAAGTCGTTGTTTTTGATAGCTGAGTAATATTCCATTGTGTAGATGTACCACATTTTCTGTATCCATTCCTCTGTTGAAGGGCATCTGGGTTCTTTCCAGCTTCTGGCTATTATAAATAAGGCTGCAATGAACATAGTGGAGCACGTGTCTTTTTTATATGTTGGGGCATCTTTTGGGTATATGCCCAAGAGAGGTATAGCTGGATCCTCAGGCAGTTCAATGTCCAATTTTCTGAGGATCCTCCAGACTGATTTCCAGAATGGTTGTACCAGTTTGCAATCCCACCAACAATGGAGGAGTGTTCCTCTTTCTCCACATCCTCGCCAGCATCTGTTGTCCCCTGAGTTTTTGATCTTAGCCATTCTCACTGGTGTGAGGTGAAATCTCAGGGTTGTTTTGATTTGCATTTCCCTTATAACTAAAGATGTTGAACATTTCTTTAGGTGTTTCTCAGCCATTTGGCATTCCTCAGCTGTGAATTCTTTGTTTAGCTCTGAACCCCATTTTTAATAGGGTTATTTGTTTCCCTGCGGTCTAACTTCTTGAGTTCTTTGTATATTTTGGATATAAGGCCTCTATCTGTTGGAGGATTGGTAAAGATCTTTTCCCAATCTGTTGGTTGCCGTTTTGTCCTAACCACAGTGTCCTTTGCCTTACAGAAGCTTTGCAGTTTTATGAGATCCCATTTGTCGATTCTTGATCTTAGAGCGTAAGCCATTGGTGTTTTGTTTAGGAAATTTTTTCCAGTGCCCATGTGTTCCAGATGCTTCCCTAGTTTTTCTTCTATTAGTTTGAGTGTGTCTGGTTTGATGTGGAGGTCCTTGATCCACTTGGACTTAAGCTTTGTACAGGGTGATAAGCATGGATCGATCTGCATTCTTCTACATGTTGCCCTCCAGTTGAACCAGCACCATTTGCTGAAAATGCTATCTTTTTTCCATTGGATGGTTTTGGCTCCTTTGTCAAAAATCAAGTGACCATAGGTGTGTGGGTTCATTTCTGGGTCTTCAATTCTATTCCATTGGTCTATCTGTCTGTCTCTGTACCAATACCATGCAGTTTTTATCACTATTGCTCTGTAATACTGCTTGAGTTCAGGGATAGTGATTCCCCCTGAAGTCCTCTTATTGTTGAGGATAGCTTTAGCTATCCTGGGTTTTTTGTTATTCCAGATGAATTTGCAAATTGTTCTGTCTAACTCTTTGAAGAATTGGATTGGTATTTTGATGGGGATTGCATTGAATCTGTAGATTGCTTTTGGTAAAATGGCCATTTTTACTATATTAATCCTGCCAATCCATGAGCATGGGAGATCTTTCCATCTTCTGAGGTCTTCTTCAATTTCTTTCCTCAGTGTCTTGAAGTTCTTATTGTACAGATCTTTTACTTGCTTGGTTAAAGTCACACCGAGGTACTTTATATTATTTGGGTCTATTATGAAGGGTGTCGTTTCCCTAATTTCTTTCTCGGCTTGTTTCTCTTTTGTATAGAGGAAGGCAACTGATTTATTTGAGTTAATTTTATACTCAGCCACTTTGCTGAAGTTGTCTATCAGCTTTAGTAGTTCTCTGGTGGAACTTTTGGGATCACTTAAATATACTATCATATCATCTGCAAATAGTGATATTTTCGGGGCTGTCTTTGATCTTTAGACTCTAGACTCTTCTGTGACATGTTTCCCTTTTTTAATTACATTGGTTTTATCTTTAATAATAAAACAATGTTTGAAATCTTGAAGATATCATCATCAAATCAGACCAGCTCAAACATTAATTATTTGTTAGAAATTATAGTATATTATATGGAGCTATTGTAATAAGCAATCAAATATTAGGAAGTCATGTTTTTCCTAAGTTAGTATAAATTGTCAACTTGCACAGTCTAGACTCATCTAAGAGGAAATACTCAACAGAAGAATTGCCTGGATCAAACTGGCCTTTGGATATATCTATAGGAGGTTGTCTTGATTATTAACTAAGGCAGGAGGTCCCTGCCCACTGTGGGCAGGACCATCCCTATGCAGGTAGTTCCAGGCTATGTAAGAAAGCATCAGCCAGGGTGAGCCAGAGAGGAATCCAACAAGCAGGGGTTGAGGTTCTTGCTTTGAATTCCTGCCCTGTCATTTCCAGTGATGGAGTGACCTGGAAATAAAAGCCAAATAAACTAGAACACTTGGTAAGCGGACAATCTCCATGACACTTCTGGTACTTTTATCCTTCTAAGAGGGGTGATGGGCAAGATATTAGTGCTTGCTATGTGTCTTGCACAGCTGCAATAGCTAGAAACACAAGTAGATTGATTTTGGGGGTAATGTTGAAAACCTCACATGTCACTTCTGCCTTCAGCGGTCATTTTATGGGCCTCCAAACTACAAGTAAAACATTTTAATAGCCATTTCTGCTCCTTCAGGCCCTGCTGGTCATTAAGCATGATTTCTCTATTGTTCTGATGTACAGTGCAGATACAGTTTTATGATCAGACATGTGCTAAATCACAAAGCACCCTGATTAGTAAAAAGAAAAAGGAAGTGCATGGTGCAAAGATGTGCTTTAGCCCACAAAGACCATAAGGAACATTAAGTGAATTCATCACCAGGTAGTTGGTAGCAGTTCAGACATTGCATTCACATTTACAAACCCCCTCTTCCAAGACCACTGCATCCCCTTCTGGTCTGGAAATCTAATTACTGCCTTTAAACCTTTTTTTTGTCTTCTTGAGTCACACAGACACGTCTTTGACTTTAACAGGAAACCCCACTGGGCATTGCCACTGACTCCCATTCTGTTCTGCACAACGGTGAATCCACTCTAAGAGGACACTAGAAAAGGGGACAGATGACTTAAGTCATCTAATTAGTCATGAAACACACACTTAATCCAAAATGGTTATTTGAGCAAGGACTTTTCCTATCATAAAACTATCCAAAATCAATAATTAGGTACAAATGTAAAGGCATAGAACATAGAAGCCAAAGGAATATGAATGCAAAAAAAAACAGGTCTTGTTGGCCTGCCCTAAAAACAATTCTCCCACGCCTGCCCCAAAAGAAACTACCAAATATCTAGTGCCTTGGTGTTTGAGCAATGATAAAATCATATAGTTATCACTCTAATATATTTTTTTAGTAACCAAAAACCCTAAAAGACCATTTCAATCTCTGGAAGACATTAAAAGAAAAATCAAGAATGCTCTATTAAAAATGAAAAAATAGCTATGTTTATAACAATTATTACTAAACCATCACTTTTAAACTTAAAGTCAGCAGAGCATTTACATTTTCTGTTTTTAGAGGTCTTAAGGGGATGTTTTATAATAAAAACAACATCCAGCAAAAGAACTTGAATCATCAATAATTTTAATGGAGGAATAAAAATGGATAAAATAAAATTTTTGAACCATTCTCTGCAACATCCACAGGGGTCAACCAGAACTTCAAATAAACTGTTAACATGACACTAAGATGCCAGGTTTAAACCCAACATGTCCCTATTACTTCACAGTCCCTTGCTCTTGAGAGAAGAGCAAAGGAACTCCCTTTAGAAAGTTCCTGAAAAAAATCAGACAAGTCTTAGAATGTGTGGGTTGAGCATCCATAGCACATAAGGGGCTCACAATTTGTAGCCAAAATGAAAGAAATCTTAAAGGGAAAGCTGGCTCCAGAGACCATTCTTTCGTCTCCATCGAAACACAGCCATAAAATAGGAGCCCTGAGGGACCCTGAGCTCACCCAACCATGTGGCTTTCTCCACTGTAATAACCCACCTATGCTAAAACTCTGATTGTGAGCCTGTTCCTAGACCATCAGGGACTGCCCTCTGTGGGATGGCTCCCCGGTGGACTTGCATTTCAGAAGTCAGCTCCTTTGCTGATATTTGTTAGCAAGTCCTAACCGTCGGGCTGTAAAGGCAGCTCCTGAGCTGAACTGACACGAGGCACTTACACTGAGATGGTCTGATGTCAAGGACAGCAGGTCTTCATTGGAAGGATGGAGTTTTTCAAACAAAATAGTATCTGCTCCTTTGGAATAAAGTTTTATCTGTCCTTCTGGGTTTCGAACTGAAAAGTAACCGTTTGGAAAAGTTGATTATTAGCACTGAAATCTGTGAAAACTAGCCCATCTGGAAATGGACATAAAGTTTTTGCCTAAACCAAAGCATTCACGTTCTTTGGCTAGACAATCACTACCTAAGTCAGTTGGCTTTATTCTTGTTCAATTAATTAAAACATAAATCCTTCTACTAGACATTCTGATTTCCCAAACTCAGAAACAAATAGTTTTAGTCTGATGTACATGGCCTAGAAAGATCCCCTTGCCTACTATTGCAAAATAACTGAAAGGTTTAAATCAAGCCATATGTATTAAGGAGAATTAAGAGCTTTTTTGGAAAGTTCTTGGTGTGTAATTCAAGATCTTCTGTTTAAATATCTATCACAGTTACACCAACCTGTCTCCTCACAGAATTCTATTCACAGTGAAGACTTTTATTAGATGGAAGAACAGAGAGAGAGAGAGAGAGAGAGAGAGAGAGAGAGAGAGAACATAGCAAAGAGGAACTCCAGAGTACAAAATTCACTCTCTCCTCTCAGGTTTTAAGTATCTTTGAGAGTTCTTCCTCCCCTAACTTAGAGCTGGTCAATCTGAACAAAGACAAGGTAACTGATAGCCCCACGACTTGGTGAACCTGTCTTAATCCATGCTTTGTGGTCCAATAGATGAGGAATCCTATTGGTGACAGAGTGAGGCCTTTGTTTTAAACTACTAGTCTTTTGTCTCAGGAAAGAAGGGTGAGGGAAAAGCTGTCATCTTTAGAACTTAGTCATGGCCCATTTCTCTGTCTGCCTCTCAGGGATTTGCCTACCTCCTAGTTTCTCAGGATGTTGCTCTGGTATTCTCTTACTCCCTTTGTTGCTTGGGAAAGTTCATTCATTTTAGTGATTTGCTCTTGGGTCAATCATAGCTACAAACAAAACTCCTCACAGAGTTGAAAAAAGACCCTTCTGTGCTTCTCCCACTGAAGTCTGTTATTGGTAGGGATGGTTTTGCTTGTTCTTCAGGTTTGGGAATGGCAGCCCTTACCAGACTACCTGCATTACTAATCTCACCTGTATATTCTATCAAATGTTACTTTCAAATACTTAAGAGTTGACCCAACTTTGCAGGCTTGGTTTTACATTTGACACCCCGTAGGCACCTAATAATATGAATGAATGAATGAATGAATGAATGAGTGAATGAATGAATGGTAAGGTTGTGTGTTTCCACACAACTGCCTGAGCTGCAACCTCACTTCATAGTCTGAACTCACACTTTCATAGGCTTCATCAACTAAATCTAAGGTCATTTCACGCCTTCCACTTAAAGTGCTCTCCACAAACAGGATGCCTTAGAACAGGAGAGCACAGTATATACTTTATTATCTATTTAATGGCCATAAGGTGAAGGTGGGAAACAGGCTGGCAAGGGGTATATGTCGATAAGCTTTTTTCCTTCATTAGGCAATTCAAGCCAAGGTATGAGAAGAATTGCACCAGACAATGCAGCTATAAAAGCTGGCCAATGGTCTTGAAACAAAGGACCATGACAAGATCCAGAGCAGAGAGATTCCTAGGGTATTGGGTATCTGCTCAAGCCAAGAAGGGGTTTAGAATAGAATGTGCTGGCTGTGGCTAATTAAGCTCTTTTTTTTTTGGTAGTTACAGTCTTTTGATTAAAATTTGATGATTTAGGGGAGTGGGGAGATGATAGGGTCTCATTATATAACCCAGGCTACCCTTAGTCCTCCCATGTGCTGGAATTATGATAAGCACCACACCTAGATATTTACAATTGAACATTCTCTGTCTCACAACAGATTTTAAGGGCTGATGCAATTTATGCTTTAGTGGTTATCTGCCATCTGCTTCTACTCAATATTTTGTTGGTGTTTGTTTGTTTATATACAGAATAACTGACCTTTATATGCAAATTAGTAAATAGACTCTTCCATAATGATATAATGACGTTCATATGTTTGCTAATTAGTAGATTCTATAACCTTTGACAAGCCACTATAGAAATCAACTTTTATTTAAACAACACTGACTTAAATAAGGGCTCTGGTCCCCAAATGAAATCTAAGCATGCTAGTATTAAAATCACACATTAATAAGCTGATGACTGAAAGACTCAAAACAAACTATAAGGTAGAAAATGAAGAAGGAAGCAGAAGCAGAGGAAGAAGGAGGAGGAGGAGGAAAAAGAGAAGAAGGAGGAGAAAAGGAGGAAGAGGAGAAGAAGGAAGAAGAGGAGAAAGAGGGAGGAAAGGGAGGAAGAGGAGGAGGAGGAGGAAAAAGAGAAGAAGGAGGAGAAAAGGAGGAAGAGGAGAAGAAGGAAGAAGAGGAGAAAGAGGGAGGAAAGGGAGGAAGAGGAGGAGGAGGAGGAGGAAAAAGAGAAGAAGGAGGAGAAAAGGAGGAAGAGGAGAAGAAGGAAGAAGAGGAGAAAGAGGGAGAGAAAGAGAGGAAGAGGAGGAGGAGGAGGAGGGAAGAAAAGGCAATGGGAGACTGTGCTGGCTGGTTTTGTGTGTCAACTTGACACAAACTGGCATTATCACAGAGAAAGGAGCCTCCATGGAGGAAATGCCTCCATGAGACCCAGCTGTAAGTCATTTTCTCAATTAGTGATCAGGGAGGGAGGACTCAGTCCATTGTGAGTAGTGCCGTCCCTGTGCTGGTGGTCCTGGGCTCTATGAGAAGGCAAGCTGAGTAAGTCAGGGGAAGCAAGCCAGTAAGCAGCACCCCTCCATGGCCTCTGCATCAGCTCCTGCCTCCAGGTTCCTGCCCTGTGTGAGTTCCATTCCTGACCTTTGGTGATGAACAGCAATGTGGAAGTAAGCTGAATAAACCCTTTCCTCCCCAACTTGCTTCTTAGTCATGATCTTTTGTGCAGGAACAGAAACCCTAAGACAGAGACTAAGGAAGAGAGGGCAGCAGTGTCAGACATTTGCAGGAATATTGTCCCCATAGAACAGGCCACGTGACAATCAGGAAGCTGGGATTGTTTCCTGCCTAGACTCAAACAGACTTTTCTACCCTAGCAGAGTCCCTCTTGAATTCTCCCCTGATTAAAATGATTAAAACCCAAGCAGCCAAAATAAAGCCTGTGAGCCCCACTCTGCTAAACATTGCCCTTTCTCATATGGGATCCATTAAGGCAGGCATCTGATGTCTGCGGTTAAGCTGAGAATTCCCCACAGCCCGTAACGGTGACTGATGCTGAGCAAAAGCCAAACTTCTCCCCATAGAACAATCTTAGGTTTTTGTCAACACCCTTAGAGCAAAATAAAATCCACTCTGAGCTAGATGAGGACCATTCACGCCTCCCCTGGGGTTGTAAAGAGAAGACAGCTCCTGCTGGTCCAACAGTGAGCCAACACCTGGAGCCGCCTGTGTGCTTCTCAGCTGATGGAAGCTGCCTGCAGCTGTTACAGGAAAACTAATTAAAATGAGTAGCCTCAGTACAATCTCTCCATACTACGTTCCGGTAAAGACTCCAAACCCTATCATTATGGATATATATTTTTTTCCACAGTAGGAATTAATTTAATGCAATGACCAAGATGTTCATAAGTTACAGAGTATTAGGTAGAATTTCATGTAATGAATATCTGTAAAGATTATGTGCCTGTCGAGTGCTTGACCCTGGAGAGTCTAAAGATATGGCTCCCTGACCTCAAGTCCCCAGCCTATGAGCTGAGATAACCATGAGTCAGTCCCAGGAGAGGAATCCCACGGCTGTGTTGAACAAAGCATTCTGGGAAATACCATAAGATATAGTATATGTAGGAAAAGAGGAACAAATGGCATTTGAATTGTACATTACCAGATGAGAAGGGATTTTTCAGCCAAAGGGGATTAGGGGAAAGAATTGTTGTAGGTATACATTTAAAAACAACATATACATGGGGATAAAAGAATACAATACATTTCAGGAATAGTGAGTTATGAGGATTCTTGAGCACAAAGTTTAGAAAGTAGAGAAAAGTAGGTTGGTGTCACTTTGCATGTGACCTTTTGAGGTCATATTAGGAGCACTAAGCCTGGAATTCTGGGAAACCAGCATTTTTTAAGTGCTCACACTAGGAACATTCCCCTGTGAATTCTGGGAAGCCAACATTTTTAAATGATCAGGCTATGCCTTAGAAAAAGTAACATGTTGCCAGCATAGAGTATTACTTTAATAGAGGCAATTAGGTAGACACTACAATAATTCAAGTGCATAGTGACAAGACCCCTAACGGAGTCAATGATACTGGTAACTTAGAGGAAAGGACAGTAGAATTGTATTGAGGGGGGGAAATGTGGTTTAGTAGACACTATGTTTGCAGATAATTCTAGGATGCATTTGGAAAGGAAAGATTTAAGAAAGCATTGACAGGATTCTAAAGAAACTCTGAAATTAGAGAATAGCAAAGAATAATGCAGGTTTGAGAAACAACTCAAACACTCCAATGAAGAAATGACTAACAATGGGTAAATGTAGCCCGAGAGTGGTGTTTCTCCATCTGTGGTCTCTACAGTGTACCATCCACATCACTTAGAAGTTATCAGAAATGGAAACCTGGGAACTCTGCCTCCAATGGACTAGTTTACAAACCAGTGCCCAAAGCCAAGTGATCTTCAAATAGTTTTCCCAGCTTATTCTGATGGGGGCTAAAAGCTGGGAACCATTTTCTAGTACATAAAAGCTATGGCAGTGTCAAAAGCAAGAGAGCTACCAAGAAGGTAGGAAGACAGCTTTATGTGAGGAGGAGTTATTTTGATTTCTCACTGCTGGAGGTTGAACCCAGAGCCTTACACATCCTAGAAAAGCCACTGAGCTATCTCTAGAGCCACAGCTAGACTTTAAAGAAGACCGCCCCAGATTTAGTTATTTTCTTTGCATCTGACTAACTGTGTAGAACTTGTGTGCTATTTGATCCTCTCTGACAAATGACTTAAAATCTTTGAGTTTCATTTCTTGGGTCCTACGTGAGGATGATATACGGTTGACAGAACCAGAGATGCTTCCATTTTCAATAGATGGTGGTTGGCATAGAGACCCACAACTGGTCCAGATGTGAAGAATGAGAGATTGAGGGATGTTCAACCCTAAATGGGGCATCTATACCATTCGCCTCATCCCACAGCTCAGGGATTACTATGGAAGAGGGAGCAGAAAGAGTCTAAGAGCCAAAGACAGTGGATGACTACAAGGAAACTATCTTTTGAACACATCAGGGCAGCTACACATATGAACTCGTACCAGTTCAGACAGCATACAGAAAACCTGTGCAAACTCAAGGCAGACCAAATCCCAGCATGGAGTGGGGAGAGAATGGACATGAAGTCCCATAGCCAAGGAACTATTTGAAATTGATAGCTTCTGGGAGAGTACGAGTCTGTTTTTCTTTAAGTAACCCCTGGAAAGTTGACCACACTCCAGTGGAAGGCCACAAATCCAAGAATATATGATCATCACAAATTGGACTTGATAGATTAAAGAAAAAAAAACAGGATGCAGAGTTGCGTGAGTAGGAAAGAGAAAGTTATCTGAGAGAAGATTGGGGAGGAAGTAAATATGATCTAAACCCATTATATACAATTCTCCAAGTACTAAGAACAAAAAAAAATAATTTTTAAAGATTAAAAGATAAAAGCCTGCTTAGAGAGGTAAGAGGATTGGAGAAGGGGGTGTGTGACTCATCTGAGGACACTGAAATGGTGCTGAAGGTTAACACTAAGTTATAAAAGCATGGATGTGATGTGGTAATAAATAAGCTACCATCCCCAGCAATGGGGATAAACAGAAATAATGACTGGCATGAGGATGGTTCATGATGCTGAGCGGAAATAATGAATGATGTGAGAACTATGAGAACGGCCAATGATGCTGAGCAGAAATAATGGATGATCTGAGAACCGCCAATGATGCCCACAACAACCAGCAAAAGCTACACAGTTCAGAAACTCTCCTGAGCCGGAATTAAGTGGCTCTCCAGTCAGACTTCAGGATTTGACTGTCCGCGGTGTCGCCAATTTCAGACTCAGGTAAGTCCCTGCACTTTCTGTAACCCAGTTCGATTGTCTATAAAATGGGCATAAAAATAATAACGTGCACAGCAGTTACCTCAGATAGAGAATTCAGAATAACAAGCTCTTGTTGAATTTCACTCACAGATCACTACACTCTTAAAACTAAGTTGAGGGCCACAGGAGTTCATAACATTACAAAACTGTAGTAGCACATAGGCAAGATTTGAATTATCCATAAAAAGTATCAGCATAACTACAGAAGCATCAGGAGATCAATAATAATTGCAGCTAGCCAACATACCTATGACAGACATCCTTTTCCGGATGTTGTTGAAATCCAAAAAGGCGAGTAACTGGTAAGTAACTGGCGTTCCCAATTCTTCTATTGTAATTGTCTCTGGGGTTCGAGACTTAAAAATGAACCCAAAATTTCTAGCAGCAGTAACTAGAGCTCCTTCATCGGGTGATTGAACTTGGTAAACCAGTTGTCCTAAAAGGGAAGGAGACAAATACATTCTGTGCTGAGGGTAATAATTCATGTTCATACTTCCAATGTTAATCCCAATGCATTCTTTAATAACCAACCCCAGCATCAACTCTAAACATTTTCCTATCGGACTTACTGTCCAACTGTGAGTCTGTCTCTCCACTGTGATAAAAGTTTCTTGTCTTGGAAACCACAGTTCTTCACTTTCAGTGACTAGAGTTTCTAACAAAAAAAACACGGCAATAGGACCCTCATATGATTCCCATATGATGCTCAGGGTAAGTCTTTAGAAGTAGTGGTTACTTAAATTCTTACTTTCATTTTATATTGATGGGACCTATGGCTGAAAGAGGTGATATGATCATTAGAAAGGTCAAACAACAAGGAGTAGGGAAGCACATAGTCTGACCTTTGCTAAGTCACTAATGACCTTTTCATGAGACTGAACATGTAAGATTCCACCAAAATATAAAGGATCAAATCAAGATGCTTAATAGCTATATGCTGTAGTGGAGCTAAGAGGAGAAAGAATGAAAAATGAAGAAAGACTAAAAAACATGCCTTAAAAATAAAAGTAATCCCACTTACATAAAATTATATAGTGTTTGAAAAATAATCAGAAGGTGTAGACATTGATGGATCAATATTTACTGTTTATGGTGTTCAAAGATAAAGTGTTATGCAGTTGGTTTTTCTATTAATGGGTAGACTGTGGGTTTACTATGGATTCCTTGTGAAAAGAAAACCTTACTTCCCTGCATATATTCTTGAGTATACATTTATAAGCAAGCAATCAGGTAACAGGCAAAGGCAGGAAGATTTCTGTTAGTTTAAGGTCAGCCTGAACACCACACCACCCAGGGATGTTTAGCAAGACTCTGTTTCAAAAAATGAAAAAAGAAAAGGAGCAATGATAACATAGTTACTTCAGAGTCTCTCATGATTTTACCAGAAATAGGTAAGCTACAAACTTACAGATAGATAGATAGATAGATAGATAGATAGATAGATAGATAGATAGATAGATAGATAGATAGATGATAGATAGAGATAGATAGATAGATGATAGATAGATGATAGATAGAGATAGATGATAGATAGATAGATAGATAGATAGATAGATAGATGATAGAGATAGATAGATGATAGATATAGATAGATAGATCGATAGATAGATAGATAGATAGATAGATAGATATAGATAGATAGAGATAGATAGATAGATAGATAGAGATAGATAGATGATAGATATAGATAGATAGATCGATAGATAGATAGATAGATATAGATAGATAGAGATAGATAGATAGATAGATGATAGATAGATAGATAGATAGATAGATAGATAGATAGATAGAGATAGATAGATGATAGATAGATAGATAGATAGATAGATAGATAGATAGATAGATAGATAGATAGATAGATAGATAGAGATAGATAGATGATAGATAGATAGATGATAGATAGATAGATAGATAGATAGATAGATAGATGATAGATAGATATAGATAGACAGATGATAGATAGATATAGATAGATGATAGATTGATTGATAGATTGATAGACAGACAGACAGACATCATTTACAGACAAATGAAAAAAGAAATGTTAAGGAACATAAAGCAGATACACATGAGTGAATCACACAGGCATCGACACAGTTATAAGCATGGCACCTGTGAGGTTTTAAAAGAATGAAAAGCACGGTGAGAATGTTGCATATGCCAGGGCAGCATTGATAACTATTAAAGGATCTTTGTTTTACTCAAAGAAGCCTTAGGCTTTCGTGAGTTTATTATGTTAAAGTCTCAATGTTAACTGCTAAAGTAATAAAGGTTCATTGTTTTCAAAGTAGCAGGAATCGAAAGGACTCAACCTATGAAAAGACAAAAAAGGAAAGAAGAGTCTAAGACAAAAATAGGATGGTTGAAAAGGGCTCCAGAGGTTATCAGCAGCTGAGCTTTAAGTATTTAAAACTAAGTGTAGTGATGACAGAGGAGAATGGAGGGATGTTCTCTGACCTTAGCTTTGTCTTCACTGATTTTTTTTAAATGTTAAAACAAATCATTTACAAGAGACATGGCCAAAATGTAAGCAGAGAGATTAACGAAAGCTAATGAAAACTAAGTGCCAAACACCTAGGAAGTAGGAACAAACAATCATTAAACTCTGAGACGAAAATGGCTACTGGAGAAAGTGAGGTCAAGGGGTACTGATACAAGCTGCAGTCTAATGAAGACAGAAATCTGAATGTTATCAAACATAACCTTCTAAAGCAAGCTTTGGTGGGACTACAACTATCAACTACAAGTGTGCTGTTCTTTAGGGCCACTGGGCATATTTTGATTAGCTGAGAAATCAAGTTGTCGAAATAATCCATTAAAAAAAAAAACACTTAGAAGGCTAAGGCCCAGAGATAGCCTGGGCTACAGAATAGCAACATGTCACTCAATAAACAAACAGAGAAACAAAAGAACCAGACATTTGAGTAATGTAACTTAAAAAGTGTTGTATGCAATTGTTGAATGTGTATGTTTAGAATACAGGACCCCCAAGTGTACACTCATTTCCAGCATTTACTAAATGTTTATGAAAATTAAACATATACCAAGCTATTATCAAGCTTCAACAAATTTTAAAATTGGTACGATAAGGCAATGAAAGAGTTTTAAGTTTTTAAAACATATTTTATTGCATTTACCAAAAAAGTAAAGAAAAGAGAAAATTTTTCCTCAAGTGTTTGGATTTCTCTCCCTCTTGTTCTGAAACTTTACTCCAGCACAGACCGAAACCACAGTGTCTTCAAGCAACTTCCCCAGGAGCCAACTGCCACAAGGTTGCAGCAACGTCCTCAACCACGAGCTGAATTTTAAGAACTAAAAGCTTTAGTGTTGGATTTGTACTCTCGCCTTCTCTATAAGGGACATTTATGCAGAGGAGTTTAGTTTGGGATGCTCTTTAGCATGTAGGGATTCTCTTGAGCCTGGGCAGCATAGCCCACAACAAAAGCTTTGAAAGGAAAGCAAGTTCACATTTCCTCAAGATGGAACCCAACAGTCGAACTTAGTGTCTTGAGACGAGGGTTAGAAACACTCGAAATCATTCACATATCTAACTCCTTTCTCTCCAGGAATCCTTTACAGTGGCAAGAGGCATCAGCCAGCCAGAGAATGACTAAATGAAAGCGCAGCTGCAGGAAATGCTGGGCTGGAGTTCAGGGGGCTGAACTCTCATTCAAGCACAGCAGGGATAGAAAATGATACCTGAATATTTTTCAAAGCAATTGAATGATTTCTTAGAGGTTTGAACATATCCTTCCTTTTATGATGAGCTGGCGATTTCCACTCTTAAGTGTTTGGTCATCCTCCTCCCAATGTTTTTAAACAAATAATTTTGAAAAGACATAAAAAGCGTTTGTGACAACCAAAAGCTAGAACAACCTAATGTTATTAACAGAGAACTGGGAATGGGTGTGGTGTGTTCATACAGAGGAATGGTATTTAATAAAAAAGAAAAAGAAACTAGCAACAGAGACACCGGCATGATGCCAGAACAAGGCACAGAGTGTATACTGGACAATTCTGCTGCTTCAATGGAGGACAAGAAGAGAAACACACCTTGAGTGATAGAAGCCTATTAGCAGTTGGGTGGGCTAGAGTTTAAAGAAACTGAATAAATATGGTGGGAGTAACCTCTGCACTGATGGAGGAGATTTATGCCTTGATCCAAGCAGTGTTTCTAGAGATATTTGCAACTGTCAAATCTTACCAAGCTACAATGTGTGTGTGTGTGTGTGTGTGTGTGTGTGTGTGTGTGTGTGTGTGTGATATGCATGCACATACTTTGATTTTGATGCTCTGGATTACAGCACAATGTAAATTCTGAATATGCTACAATTAAAGAATGAATCTACAAATCTGAGAACTATCTGAAAGATAAAATGAGTGTTTGATCAATAAAGAAACAAAGATAGAGGAAAAACATATCGTTTAAAACATCTGCAGAAGAACATGAGGGCAGAGGCAAGGAAAAGCACCAAAGAGTCTTAAAACTCAGTCAACTAATGAGAACAGAATCTTAGGAGGCCTCATTAGTAACTTAATTGAAAAATTCCCCTTTGGCATTCCTGTACCACTAGGCTCCTTCTCCAGGCAGCTTGCTCTGAAGCAATATTTCTTCCCTGAATGCATCCTTAAAAATACTTTTCTTCATGGTGTTCATGCCACCTCAGGAAAGGGTCAAGATCTGAATCTGGGACCAGAGACGACAAGTGAATGAGTGTAATGGTGTTAGACTTCCACAGAATAGGAGGGGAAACGAGTCAGGAAGGTCGTATACGATTCTGTCTCTAATAAGAGCCCTGGCTGGTTGACTCCTAGTGTCAGTCCTGGAAAAGCGAGATGGTAATCTTGGTGACATGACTCTCAGAACGGAGGACCCCACAACCAGAGGACCAGTTACAAGATCTGCCTTACCCATACAATCTTAAGCAACAGACTATGGTAATAGACGGCATTCGCCAAGTCTCTCACACAAAGAGAACAGAAAACCAGTCAACCATAAATCACCAAACATTTGAGAACAACATAAAAGTTAGTGCAGAAGGAGAGGGGAGATGGGGAAGGGAGAGAGGGAGGAAGGGCTGGAGGGAGGGAAAGAGAGAGAGAGAGACAGAGAGAGAGACAGAGACAGAGAGACAGACAGAGACAGAGAGGAGAGAGAAAAAGAGAACACACTCAATAAAATACAGCTTACTGGATGAAACAAAAGCAAATTTCAAATTAAGTATAATTAATATCCTCAAAGAGATCTAAAGAATATCATAACATTAATGGAAAACAGAGAGTGCTATTAAAATGAAATAGGGTTTGGGAAATGAAATAAACTCAAAAGGCAGAAATGAAAGAAACTTCCTTAAGGCAATTCCCAGAAGGGAATATAACGATTCCTTGTGGTGTTAATATTATAAAGATCAATTAAAGCCATAAATATAATTATGTAAACCTTGAAAGCAATTAAAATCTAAAGAATGGGTTAATCCAGCACTTATTACTTCCTTGGGTAGTAATTTTAACTTAATATTTGGTAGCACAAAGAAACAAAATTTACAGGTAAAACTGTTAGACTCTGAAGAAGTTGATTCTCTGGCATCAGCAGTGACCTCTCAGAATCAAAGGTAAAGTGAGTCAGCTGGGTTTGCTGTATTTTATTAACCCTGAGCTCCAAATAACCATGTAGCATGTAAACGGCCTTGATCCGCATGATGACCACTGTGTTTTATGTAGATTTATCCCTACTCTATGGTCAGCTCCATCCATGAGCATGTGCTATGTGAATATCTCCCTATGTGTTCTGGGTACCAGAATTTCACAGCCCAGTGTGGGGCCCAATCATAAGAAGCATTTCATCCCAGCTGAAGAACCCATTTGGAGCCTTAGCTTTCCATTGGTACTGTCTCTTTTTCTTTAATGTATTTATGGGATCTGGAGTGCTGGCTTGGCAACTAAGAATGCTGGCTGCTCTTTCAGAGGACCCAGGTTCAATTCCTAACCCCCACAGAGCAGCTCACAAATGTCTGTAACTCCAGTATCAGGTGATCAGAGACCCTCACCTGTGGGCACTACACACAAATGGTATACAAACATACATGCAGCTAAGATATTCATACACATAAATAAAATGAATAAAAAATTAAAATTTTTCTTGTTTCTGTTAAGCGTTCAGAACAAAACCAAATAAAAAGCTGGAAACAAGAAAGTCTTGCTCAGAATATTCTACAGTTAATTCAAAAATCCTTCAGTTTGCATAGCCATGCTTCTCTTTGTCACATTTGTTAAAGGTTCATTATGCAGCACTTACCTGCGCTGTCCTCCTCTGACATTACAGTATGGCAGAGAGCAAGTAAGCGAAGGAATTCATGGACTTTGGGGTCTCCAAGCTCAATGGATTCCATCAGACTGTGGTCAAAGAAATGGAGTGTTCTTTCTGATTTTGATTTGCCCGAGAAGTCCACAGCCTCCTTTTTCTATAAGAGAACAATACCACCAAAACAAACTTTTTCCAAAATTAATCAAGTGTCTTTTCCAGTTTTTAACCTTTGCACATTTCATGGGTTGCAACTATCTGTCTTAATTTTAAAGAATCTGCAACCACTAATTCGTCCTGGATTGTTTCAAAACTAAAAATCGTCCTAGTAATATTCACATGTTCTTGTATAGCATAGTAAAACCTTTAGGGGCTGGGGATTTAGCTCAGTGGTAGAGCGCTTACCTAGGAAGCGCAAGGCCCTGGGTTCGGTCCCCAGCTCCGAAAAAATGAACCAAAAAAAAAAAAAAAACGTTCATCCTTGAGTAAAGTTTATTTAGACACAGGATGTTAAAAGTGGAGGTGTGCTGCCCCACATATGGCCCATACATATACAGCCACCCAATTAGACAAGATGGATGAAGCAAAGAAGTGCAGACTGACAGGAGCCGGATGTAGATCGCTCCTGAGAGACACAGCCAGAATACAGCAAATACAGAGGCGAATGCCAGCAGCAAACCACTGAACTGAGAATAGGTCCCCCGTTGAAGGAATCAGAGAAAGAACTGGAAGAGCTTGAAGGGGCTCGAGACCCCAAAAGTACAACAATGTCAAGCAACCAGAGCTTCCAGGGACTAAGCCACTAACTAAAGACTATACATGGACTGACCCTGGACTCTGACCTCATAGGTAGCAATGAATATTCTAGTAAGAGCACCAGTGGAAGGGGAAGCCCTGGGTCCTGCTAAGACTGAACCCCCAGTGAACTAGACTATGGGGGGAGGGCGGCAATGGGGGGAGGGTTGGGAGGGAAACACCCATAAGGAAGGGGAGGGGGGAGGGGGATGTTTGCCCAGAAACCGGGAAAGGGAATAACACTTGAAATGTATATAAGAAATACTCAAGTTAATAAAAAAAAAAAAGTGGAGGTGTGGCTGAGGCATTTTATCCTGCTGGGAAGATCCTTAAACTAAGTGAATAAACAACTCAGAATAGCTTCAGGAAGTCCCTGAAGCCAACTAGATTCAACAAACCCCTTCCACCACAGGTATATAAGCAGTTGAGATATTTGTAAGCCCTGAAGGACACACTTAGACCATAAATACCTCCTGGAAGAGGTAGAGGATCAACCAGGCTACCTGGGAAGGCTCAGACTGACTGAGCGAACTACCTACAAAGGACACTTTCCAACCTGCTGAGCTGCGTATAGGATATGCACATTTCCGGATATCATGGGTGGTTACATTAACGTGGGCTTTGGTGCTACTCTGCTCCTGTAAATAAGCGCTCATCCACTTTCCTTTAAGGAACCTCAATAAAACCTATTGGCTCACCAAGGTGGAATTTGATCGTTACTTTGGTCTGTCATTGGTTCCGTCGGACTAAGTAGGTGTCTGCTCTCATATCCTTAGGAATCGTGTCACACAACACATTCACTGTGTACTTCTTCCCATTTGAGAACTCCAACCTGATCTCTACCTTTTGGCCTTCTGTTGATTTCACGTGGTCATGCCCTATCTTTTGGACATTTAAACCTCAAGTTTAGAAACTTTATGACAGTCTTCTAAGTAATGAAATGCTCTTTTCCCTTCACAACACACTATCTCTCAACTTCTCAGTATATAAGGACACTACAACCATTCAATTGCTTTGGTCCTCCACTTTTCCACTCTATTCCCATATCCAAGGCTGATAACATGGACCTTCTGCTTTGTAACTAAGTCTCCCATCCAATGAAATCACATGAGCAGAATTTATTGTTATCCAATCAACAGTCTAGCTTCACGCTGTGGCTGGACTGCCTTTTCTTTTGCTCCAAGTTCTGAATCCATGTGTATCACACAGAGACACTCAAGTACACGCCTGTGCCATGCCCACAATCCCTTTGCAGTCCATCCTCACTCTGGGGTGGGAGGAGATGCTTATTTTCATGTATTCTTGTCTTGACCAAAAGTTTCAATGTGTCCTTCTGCGGGATGAAGAAATGATGCTTTGTACAACATGCCCCTTTCTGTCTTAGCATGCTTTGATTTATTCACTGATCTAGTATTTACAGGAGCTACAGGGCTTAAGCTATGCTCTGCCAAGAGGCAGCTGCCACACTATCATTATATAGCTCGAATCGCCTACAAAGTCATCTAGCAGAGGAACAAAAAAATAACAACAACAACAACAACAACAACAACAACAACAACAATAATAATAATAATAATAATAATAATAATAATAATGTTTGAGGCTGGAGCTTGAAGCACTGTTGAGTTTACTCACTACCCCGTGGTACCCAGGAACCCAACACTGACAGCAAAGAGCCCCAGAGCTCTTTGGAGTCTTGTAGCAACAACATTTAAGAAGCTTGAGAGGACTAGAATGGTCTGAATGTCAGTGGGACACTCCAAACATTTCTCTCCACCACTATGTCTGTGGGACTCTGGCAGCCTGTCCTCCTATTCTCAATGAGACACCCTGTTGTCATTCCAGGATAGCAGCCAGATCCCTGAGTTTAGTACTATCCCAAGAGGAACAAAGAACAGGCAGGGCTTCTGCACATGAGGGACAGGCAGGTGACTTCCAGCTAGACCCCCAGAGCCCAATCCTTCTGAATTTCCCAGCTGGGACCCTGATGTGGTACAGAGACCAAGCCTCACCAGGATGACAGGTGCTAGGAGAGAAGGCAGAATCAGGAAATGAGCCTTGTTAGTACAATGGCAAGATAGGCTGGTGCTCACCAGTAGACATCTTCCATAGGTAAAATCCTGCTGCTCAGGCAGCAAGGCCGTATTCTACATTATGGGGCTGACTTGCACTTGGCAGGCCCCAGAGCCTAACGCAGGACATGAAGCTCATTCCCACTCCCAGGGCTGGACTCTGGCTGAAGTGTTCAGTAAATGGGAAAAGAGAAGTAGGACAGGGAGGGGCCCTGGTTAGGGACTTGCAATAAAAGCGGGCTGCAGTCAGAGCCAGCAGCCCTCACTGCTGCTCAGCCTTGTAGAGCCGAGAGTGTTTCTGTCAGTCAGGTTTCTTCTGCTGTGTGTTAAGCAGACCAGTGATGGGGGAAACCCACTGAGGCTGCCTCCCAGGGGTGCTTCACCGACCCATTGGGTTCCCTGGGAGAACTATGAGTTTGAGCTTGTGGGCATAAACCAGCCACCTCCTCCATATCATCTCTGTGGGTGCCCTCAAGAATAGCTAGATCCTGCCTGCCTCCAGCACCAGGGGACCTTGTCACAGAGAATCAGCACCAGCTGTTACTCTAATCAACTGTAGGGCCTCCAGGACTGTTTGTCACTCACCTTCCACACATAGAGCCTAGCATCATAGTTAATCCTGTGGTTGGGCAGCACTTGCAGTAGCAAGGATCATACTCTGCATGATGACCCATCAGGCTTTACCTTTCTACCTCCCATCTCTCCCCTAACCCAGGGCTCATGACCAATAGGGTAGACTCCTGGTCCAACCAGCTCAAAGAATCAGCTTGTAATATGCATGTAAGTGACAATGTAGTCTGTGCTGCTTCTTGGGGAGGTGACATACTTCTGACCTGACATGGCACTTATGTGCCTTGGCTTGCTTGGGGGAGTGGGGTACATTGCCAATTGCATTTCCTTGACCCCCAGAGCCAAAGCCTTTAGTGACATCTTTCATGTGAATCAGGGTACATATATCCACATTGCTGCAGTTCAGGAGCACATTAAACAAAACGTAAGTGTCTCAAGAGTTGGGAATCAATGGATAGCAAAGATCATAGCATTGAAAATGTCATCTTCAGTCCTACTTCCCACCAGTGTAGAGACCGTGACTTGAGATTTGCATTCTTCCAGCCATTTGAACAGGAAGATGAATCTATGCATAGTCCCTGGTGTTCTCTCTTAAGGTCACAGAACTCCACTTGTACTCTTTGACACCAACATTGATGGCAAAACCTGACCCGACTAAATTCATTTTGACAGCAATATCTAATCTGAAATAGCATGTGCCTTGTTATGGCCCCTTTTGAATTACTAATAGTTGTGACTTAACATTTACGATTGCAAATATAATAATGTGGTCTATTGGTAGGCACTTCCTTAAAGCTTACTACAAAAAAAAGCAGTAGATTAAAAACTATTATTTTTCCCTCACCCAGAACTTGTGGATTTCTAGCCATTCTGCCCTACCTTTGTTACTGCCATCTGTATCCACAATTTTGGCATTTGGTTCTGTCACTCTGAATCAGCACTGGCTGTTACTCTAATTAGCTACAGGGCCTCCAGAGCTGTTTGCCATTCACCTTCCACATGTAGAGCCTAGCATCATATTTAATCCTGTGGTTGGAGCAGGTGCTACTCTTTAAAAGAGAGAAGCAGTGCTGAGAGAGATTATCCATTCCAAGATACAGCTTGTCAACACCTGAGGTAACCTTGGAGCCAAATGTAGGCTCACTGTCCCTCCAGTCAGCTCTAATGAATAACACTAAGTACTACTAAAATAAATGAACTGAATAAAAGTAGAAGTTTCTGACAGTGGGCCAGGAAACAGGCTAGCAGCCTCATGATTTGTGGCATGCAGAGCCTAACAAGCATCCAGAACAGACACTGTTTTCCCCATTTTGTGGATGAGATCTGAGCTGTCCAGGCCAGCTGTTCAGGAAGTGGCAAAGTCAGAACTAAGCAACATCTGACACTTTAAACATTTGCCACCACAGCTGTCTTGGTTACTTCCCCAGCCACCCACAGTTTAATAATCACCACCACTCGTTACGTGTTTGCATCATGCCGCCTTCTTTCTTCTTGTAAGCACTTGTTACACGTGGGATGCTGAATGACCTTGAAAAATGCATGAATGAAAGTGTGATGTCCAAGGCTGTCATTAGGTAGTGAAATGGACCTTTAAGAAGAGATAATTCCAGATAGGAATGGCTTTAATCATTGGCTGTGTGTCCTTACAAGAGATTAGGTACATCTCTTTTTCTTAAAATCTGATTCAAAATCTAACTGTTTGCATATAGATAGATAGATAGATAGATAGATAGATAGATAGATAGATAGATAGATAGATAGATCCCTACCATGATATGCCACCATCCCCCACCCTCACTAGGGGCCGAGCCAATGGAGCCAACATATCTCGGACATTATGCCTCCAAAGGTAATCTAAATAAACCTTTTCTCTTTAGCTACCTCTGGTATTTCACTTAGCAATATGAAGTTTTAAAAAGCGCTTTTAATGTTTTTAATTGAAGCAGCACATGCAGGTGTCTATGCTCTCAAACTATTTAAGGGGGGTGCTTTAAGTCTCCTCTGAAGCTCATGTTGGAATTTAACTTCCTGTGTAATTGCATGAAAAGGTAGGAGCTTTGAGAGACGATTAGACAATGACACACATGTGCACACACAGAAGGATATAAGTGGCTACTGTGAATACTCATGGAGCAAACACTATTACTACGGGAAATGGACAAATCCCAGAAACATAGCCACCAAACATTAAGTCACAAAGAAACAGAAAACCTAAACAGGCCAATAGCTGGTGTAGAGACTGAAACAAGAATCCAAAACTTCCCAAAGAAGCTGGTAGGGTGTAGCCTGGCTGGAGTCCCAGCATTCTGGTGCCCAGTAGTTTCAGACAAGCAGAGGCAGTCGTGAAAACCCAACAAGAGAAAAACTGAAGACAAAATGGCTTTGCATATAAGAATATATCAAACATTTGAAGGGGGAATTAATGCCAACTGCATTCGAATTTCTCCAAATATTAAAAGGGAATCACCCCAAACTCATTTCATGAGGTCCAATTGCCCTAACACCAACACTAAAACCACAAAAAAGGATCTCTCTAATGAACACCGATGTAAAAATCCTCACAGACCCATCAGCAAATGGACCCCAACACCACATTCAGAGGATCCTACTCCACAATTAGATGGAGTTTATCCCTGGGTTGCAAAGATGGGATGGAATCGATGTGAAATATCATACAAGCAGAACGAAGACTAAAAACTTCACGACTGTTATCAATTGATTGGGAGAAGGCATTTGACATACTGTGATCTCCTTCTATAACAGACTCTCAGCCAAGACAGATGGAAAGAAAACATCTCAAGATAATAAAAGCCATCTTGGAAACCCCCAGTTAACACAACATTTTAAAAAATACAATATTATTTTTCCTCCAAAATCAAGAGAGGGGTAAGGGTGCCCGTTCTTACCACTTCTATTTGACACAATCCTAGAAGTCCTGTCCAGAGCAATTAAATAAGAGGGAAGTGGCAAACTATACAAATTAGGGGGGAAGCAAACGTTTCTATCTAAAGATGTGCAGGGTAAACTGCCACAAATTGGAGGACAATTTGCAATATTATCAACTTGTAGATGATCACACGTTTTTATGTAGGAATTCCATTTCTTATGTATCTGCATACGTTGTTTGCATGTGTATCTGTACACTGGCAGGCAGGCCTGGTACCTGAAGGCATCAGAGCCCCTGGAACAGTGCTGAGAATTGAAACCGGGTCCTCTGCAAGAGCAGCCAGTGCTCCTAACCACTGAGCCATCTCTCCAGTCCCTAGTAATTCCATTTCTTGAAATGCATTCCACAGGACACTCCTACACTATGAAATAACATACTTAGCGAGTTTTCCTCTAATTTTTCATTGCTATCAAACTATTAGACACATTCAAAGTTCCTATTAGTATTTCATGACCTATACTGTAGAACAAAAGTATAGTAGATTATCATTCAACAATTAAAAGTAATAAGCACTTTAAAATTATCTAGAAAAGTTTCTGGGGCTGAGGAGGCTAAATAAGAATGTGTATATTGTCCCACCACATGATTATGAACAGTAAAACCCATGTACTTGTACATGCAGAAATGACTCTAAAGATTTGGAAACTGTCTGTCCAAGAGACTTTGATTAGAAGAAATTTTAACCATGTAAATAGGTTTCGTGGTTTTTTTAAAAACATGTCTCATGATGGAGAGTATAAATCAAACCTTTACGAGCACATACAGTTTAAACTAAAGCAAAAAAATAGGAATGTATCTCGTCTATACCTTGGTTATTTCTTTCTTCTGGTCCAGGTCATCTAGCACTTCACCTGCTAAAGTAAACATTGAAAATAAATAGTAAGTAAAACTGAAACTAGTTTTAGACATGATTTTAGAGGATAAACTTGCTGTTTTGTTTTGCTTGGGTTTCAGTTTTTGTTTTATTATATTCTGGAGAGATTAATATAATTACATCATTTCCCCTTTCCTTTCCCCACTTAAAACCCTCCCATGCGTTCAGTCTTTCTCTGCTTCAAATTAATGGCCTCCTTTCCATTGTTATTGTATGCACATATATGTGAGTATACATCTATGTCTAAATGTGTTATATATATATATATATATATATATATATATATATATATATATATATATCACTCTTAGTGTGCTCTTTCCTGAAGCACTATTACAAGACAGGATAAAATTCAAATATTGACATCATATGTATAGCCCTATAAATGACAATTAATATAGAGGGATGCTTATGCTTAAGATAAAGCTAAATAAGTAGACATTAAAAAGAAAAATGCAAAACATGTGGCCCCAGCTTAGACTATCAATCAACGCCCATCAGAGAACCTTTGCTCTGCAGTGGAGGTGATTAACACAGACCCACAACTGATTGAGGAGCGGAGAATAAGAGGCTGTGGGGTGCTCAGCCCTAAACGGAGCATCTGCATCACACCCCACCCCTCCGCAGCTCAGGAGCCATGTCAGATGAGGGGGCAGAAAGACTATAAGAGTCATAAGAAGTGGGTGACTACAAAGAAAATGTTCTATGGATACAGAAAGGCACACACAACAGTTGAGACACCATGTGTAAGATCTGACAGTCTCAGGCCATCTAAAATGCCAATGTGTGGGGGCAGGGGGCAGAGATGGACACAAAGTCACACTACCAGCTAAGAAGCTATGGAGGAAGAGAGAGTCCATTTTCTTTATGGGCACACCCTCCAGTAGGTGGAGTATCCTCTAGTAAAGGCCACACATCCAAAAAGCATGTGGGCAGCATAAGCTACACGTGACAGGCAAAGAAAGGGGAGGGCACCAAGTGTGTGGGTAGGGAAGCTCACATGAACCTAGGAGGAGTCAGGGGAGAGGGTGAACAGTATCAAAATGCACTGCACAAAAGTCCCAAAGAACTAATAACCAATGAGCAAACAAAATTAAGAAACAGAACACTGGTTGATAGTGTTCCCCATAAGAGTCATAAACTAACAAAAACCTAACCTAACCTAACAGTGCCTACCATGGGAAACCTCCTTTTGATATGGGGGTCAGGGTGAGTCCAAGAGACTTGTGAGACAGTAGATTGTCATGTCCTTGGTTACCTCCTAGAACATGAAGGCAAAACCCTACTGCTGAAGATATTTCAGACACAGGACCTGGAGAAATCAGTCTGTAACTGATCAGGAAAGCTCCTCCTTGAGAACTAGCTTTGCTAATGCATGAAGATGCTATGCATGCTGCCGGAGGGGGAACATGCTTGTTCTATGTTGTTGTGTGTTAGAAGTACATAATTATACTTTAATTTGCAGGGGGTCACAGTTACCTTGAGTCTTTGAAGAGATGTTGGCCTTTTGGAGCACACTAGGAGTATTGAAGACTATAGGAAATTTCGAGATTGGATGACACACATTTTGGGTCATGAGATGACCATGAGCTTAAGGAGCAAGGGCTGAAGGTCACAGTTTAAGTGTGGCCTGTCACTCACAAGCTCCCATGTTTGAACAGCTGGTTCCCAGCTAGTGGCACGGCCTGGGAAGGGTTTGGAACTCGGGGTATTTTCTATGCTTTCCTTCATATTTGAAGGGTTGGGATTATTGACTAGGATTCTGCTTTACAGGAATGAGGTATCTGCATCCATCTGTACCAGACACTCACACCACCACGATTACTTACAAGCTCGCACCTATAAGACTTTAATTCAAGTTTCATGGATAAGAAAGCTGAAGAACGGAGTCAAATGTGGATGACTGTATTCTAAGAAGTCCACACAATGGGAATATATACCCATGTCTTTTCTTTCACATGTGACTCTGTTACAATACTCGATGTTTATTTGTGGTATTTCTGGAGTGCAGGTCTAAGTTATAAAGGTTTTCCACCTTGAGGTTGCAATTTCCTTGAGATTGTAGTGAACCTAGGCAACCTCCTACAATATAAATCTCGGAGTCACATGGTCATGGTCCTATCGTGACTACATATGCATTCATTCTAATTAAATGATGAAAAGAAGAGAAAGAACTGTGTCTTTGTATTGAAAAGTCCCCCTAAAAAGAGTCTATTACAGGGCTAGAGGTAAAACAGAAGAAGCATTAAAAGTCTAAGAATGTAATAATTCTGAGTATGGAAACAAGATGCAGATAGGTGTGCTGGATAATTTTATGTCAACGTGACACACACTGCAGTCATCAGAGAGGAGGGAACATCAACTGAGAAAGTGCCTCCATAGGACTGGGCTCTAAGCAAGGCTGTGGGGCATTTTTAAAATCAGTAATCAATGTGGGAAGGCCCATCCAATTGTGGGCGGTGCCATCCCTGGGCTGGAGGTCCTGGGTTCTATAAAAGGAGCACCCTGAGAAACCATGAAGAGCAAGCCAGGAAGAAGCATCCTTCATGACCTCTGCATCAGCTCCTGCCTCCAGGTTCTGACTCCCTTTAACAATTAGCAGTGATCTTGAAATGTAAGACAAACAAACGGTTTCCTCCCCCAGTTGCTTTGGTCATCGGGTTTCCTCACAGCAATGGTAAATTAGGTCAGAGTGAAAAGTTAAATTTTCCCAAAGTCCAGATCTATGACTCAAAACAAGTTAAACTGTACCCCATAAAAGCAATTCTGAACAGTATGGGTGTGTGCAAGGAGAAGTATGTTTTATGGGTATAAATACATTGTACATCATAATACATATATAAACTGGGACCAAAAGAGGATGCTTAACCCTTTCTGTTCCTTTCTTGTATTCTATGAGGGAAATTATTAGCCTTCATACAGTTCTTAAAATAGGCAATTTTACAAAAATCTTGAAATCTCTGCCTGAAAATATCAAAAAGTTGTCTCTAAAAGTAACCCACAATAAACATGTCAACAAATGGTTATTGGTCCACGTGTCTAATAATTTCAGACTGCTTCTTAGAAATTATATCACTGGGTTAAAATGAATCAAAGGGATCTCTAAATTTCAAAATATCCCCTAATATTCTAATATTCTTACTCACTCCACTATTTAGGTCAAGGAGGTAATTTTAGACTCAAAACCTAATGTCCACAGATATTAAGTAATGGCCTAGCTATTTAGCAGGCATGATGGAGATGTAAGGCATGCAGGAACCTTAGTCTGGAAGTCATCGAGTCCACTCCCAAAAAAGGCAGGATAAGGGACTAGAGATATGGGAGAGCTGACGACAGCATCACTACATGGGTGATAGTGATGGGAGTCCACAAGCGTGAGGTCACAAGACAGGACAGCATAGCATAGCAGACTTTTCAATCCCTTGTTTCTTTCAGAGTCAAACCCTGCTTTAAATTATTTGACAACGTGTGAAGTTCCATTCCCTTTAGGAGACAAAGGAAAGTTACCTTCTCTTGGAACTCCTTGACAAAATAAGTGACCTCCATGCATTAAGATAGGAGATCCAGAGGAGCATTGGGAAGGTCTCACCAGGCCTCCCTGTTCTCTCTTGAAGCAATTGCCTGGTAGATAGCCAATGCCAGCTTGAGATGGGCCAGCAACAAAAAGGATGCTTGGGTCCCCAAATACAAATTATTTATCCATACAGAAGAAACCAAAGGGAAACTTGGCGGTGAGGGTGCTCGAGGAAATGCGCGTTTCAGGAAACGCTAAACCCTCAGAAACACATACATTAACATTGATCCCACAGGGAACTGAGAGGGAAGCATAAGACGTTGGCTTAACCAGATAAATCATGCTGCCTAGGACTCATCTGGGGGATTGGGCCTCTGCAGCAGTTACAGAGCAAAGCCACAGAACCGTATATCAAAGGGAACCATCTCTACCCACGGGTGGCAACAGATCCTAGGTTTCATCAGACCATTTCAAATGTGTGCACTAACTAGTTTGTGGATGTCCATTATCTGTCAACTATCACAGCAATGCTTAACTTTCCTGATGGTTTTGTGGATGTCCATTATCTGTCAACTATCACAGCAATGCTTAACTTTCTTGATGGTTTTGTGGATATCCATTATCTGTCAACTATCACAGCAATGCTTAACTTTCCTGATGGTTTTGTGGATGTCCATTATCTGTCAACTATCACAGCAATGCTTAACTTTCCTGATGGTTTTGTGGATGTCCATTATCTGTCAACTATCACAGCAATGCTTAACTTTCCTGATGGTTTTGTGGATGTCCATTATCTGTCAACTATCACAGCAATGCTTAACTTTCCTGATGGTTTCGTAAGGGGATAGTGCTTTTAATGATGCTGCTTATTTATTTGTTTGGTATCATTAAGAGAAACTATTCCCTTACCGTAGACTCTTCCATTAATGGAACATTTTTTAAAAGTCATGATGTTTTGGGTGAGAGTTCCTGTTTTGTCAGAGAAAATATATTCAATCTGGCCCAGCTCCTCATTGAGTGTGGTCGTCCGGGCTTCAGCAGGCATTGCTTTCGCAGCATAATACATCTTCCGGTCCCAATTTATAAAATAGCTGTGTCCCAGACGGATTACTTCCACACTGTGGTCCATTAACATGAGGAAGAAAGGGAGAGGGGGGTAGAATCTATCAATACGTGAACATACAAAGCTTTGCCAAAATCCTCAAGAGTTTCAAAAACAAAAATTCAAAAAAGATATAAGTGCTTTGTCCCTAGGTCCCAGTGATCGTCAGAAATGCCTCCACTGAAAATCTGCTCATAAACCTTGGTGCCCAAGCTATTTCCTTACAGCATCATAAAGTGAGATGGCTGGCTCATCAGGAGGCCTCGGGCAAGGGCCTGTGGTTCTCTATATTAAACAGGCCCAGTGGAGTGTTTTGTGTGGCGTGTTCATTTGAAACTCCATCTGCATCTCAGAGTAAACGATTCCTTCCTGAAGGTATTTGGCATATATCTAGCTGGAAGAAATGTGTCCTCAGACATTGATGTGGTTTGACTTTCAAAAGAAGTCAGCAGCAAGTCTCTACTAAGCTGTAAGCAAACAGTGATCAATCTTAGCTAAAAACAGTTTCCCACCGTCCATCCACTAGGAAAAGAGTAGTCTTTGTGCTGTAATGGCCTATAATTCAAACTCCAGAAAGGGGAAGTCTGTAGCCAAGGGTCTTAGTCCAAATGTCTGTCATCTATAATACCAAGTGGGGTGCCCGAAAGATTATTACAATGTGAGGTATCAGTTTTCATAGAAATTTTAGTAAGGGATTTTCTTAGGTTTGTATTATATTGTTAACTGCTTGCAAAAAAACTATATTTCATAAAATTAAGAGCAGCTTCATTGATAAGAATATGGTTTTTTCCTGGAATTCCATCTTGGACAGTACTTATATTATAACACGTTCAACTTTGCTTTATTTCTATATAGCTCCACACCATAGCTGGACAGATTTGTGCCTTGGACACTATGTATTTTTATCAGTAGGATAAGGTTTTAAGTTATTGCTGATCTAAAGGAAAGCTTTAAAGTCTGTGTGTGTGTGTGTGTGTGTGTGTGTGTGTGTGTGTGTGTGTGTGTCACTCACATTATCAGATATCAAATACTGAGCTGAATTCTGCCGGGCTGTGTATCATCTTGGACACAGGTTTATACTCACTTGGATGCATTCTTTTTCTGAATAGGTTTGTTTTAGTTTGAATTAGTCCTGTCTTTGCTCATTAAATTTCAAGTCATGTCTTTATATATTAACAAGAGCATTTGAAAGAACATAAAACTGTACCAATGATAGCCACGACCTACAGTTTATTTCTGACCTGAGTGGGTTTTCTCATCTTTACAGGCAGAAGGCTAGAGGCTGCGTGTGAGTTCTGAATGACGTGCATCCTGTTCTGAAAGCTGGGCACAAAAACTTTCCTCTCAGAGTAACATGAGGCCAGGTCATCTCTGAGTTTCCCCTAAACTAAAATCACACAATGACTACATAAAAATCATATATGGAAAGATAAACAGCTCTTAATTCTGCGTGTCTTTATATATGTTACTGTGCATTTTATGTTTCTGCCCCTCTCCCTGCATTGCTAACTAGTCACTGTGACTCTGGTTTTTGCAGTATAGCTTAGTGGTGTTTTCTTAATCCTTTAATTGGGAAAGTGTGAGGACCCATGAGAGTCCAGGGTCATCATCTAATCTGGCCTAGACAGGCAGACGGTGTCAAATAAGTAGGTCCTGGCCCTCTCATCTCTAACTTCACTAATTAGGAAACTATGGCTTTCGAGATTAAGGGACTAACCCAAGTCATACACACACAGATTAGCCCTGAGTTATGACCAGAATCCCCACATCTGTTACAGGCAGTGCGAATCTTCACGATGTTATTATGTGATAATCTCCCCTTACTGGAGGTTTAATTCCTATAATTTCAGTTACCCACAATTAACTGTATCCAAAAGTATTTGATGAAAAATTCCAAAATTAAACATTTTTTTTGCTTTAAATTGTGTAATGCTCCAAAAGGATGAAATGTCACCCCATCCTCCTCTGTCTGGATCTGCCACACCTGAGATGTGAAGGACCCTTGGCTGACACATCCCTCGGCATACTCTAAACACTCATCACACAGTAGCAGCCTTAGCTACCAGATCTACTAGTGTGGCATTACAGTATCTGTGTCCCTGTAATATTATCACAATGCCTAAGTCATCCACCACACTTTGTTCTATCCTTCTGACATTATATCATCATATATGTAATCAGGGGTACACGTAGAACAATGTAATACTTTGAAGCAGGAGAGCCATGTTGATATACCTTTTACTGTACTGTGTGATTATAATTTTTACATTTGTTCATTTACTGCTAATCTATTACTGCGCCTGACTTGTAAGTTAAGTTTTATTGTAGATGTGTAGGCATAGAACAGGATAAGTGGAAGTGTACTATTCAGGGTGACCAGCACTCTTGAGCATCCCCTGAGGGTCCTGGAAGACATATCACCCCTGAAAGGAGGGTCACTGCAGAAATCACTCAAAGATTGGAAGTGTCTGCAAATCTGGAAGTTCCTTGCAAATTCAAAGCAGGTTTTGTAGCAATCGTTTGATTCTCCCATGCTGCAGTACAAGTCAATGGAAATCTGCAAAATGCATTTACATTCCCGAGCCTTAAAATAGCCTGTAAAGATGCATCTCCTCTTTGCTTGGGAAGAAAGAGGGTAGGGGAGCGGCGGTACTACATGCAGCGCTCTCTCTCTCTCTCTCTCTCTCTCTCTCTCTCTCTCTCTCTCTCTCTCTCTCGCACACGCACACACATGCACACACACACATGCACACACACACACACACACACACACACACATAACTTGTGGCTGGGTCTTTCTTAATGCATAAATACACTGACAGCATAGAAATATAAAAATAAATCTCTGCTCACCTGGAATTGTTAACTTTTCAAAGGGAATCATGAACTCTCACCATATGGCATCAGTTAATATATTGTACCTTATCCGAAAGCCTAATGGGGGCTTTTGTGGGAGGCTGTCAGCCCTCACCATAGACACACCTGTTCCTGCTCCTGGTCCTATATCATGGTGTTGGAGGATTTAAGACCAACCCCAGCTTTTTATCCTCACTGCTCCCAAATCCCACACAGTTTAGGGCCAGAGGGGAAACATGGTGCAAAGGTCAGACAATGCAGATTTAGATCTTCATTCTGACCTAATTAGCTGTGTAATCCTAAATGAACCAACCCTTCATTTTAGCAAGAGCTACTTCAGAAGATTTGGGGGATAAATAAATGAGATAAAGTATGTTTAGTGCCTTATGCAAAACATTAAAAGAGGAAACAGAGCTGTCCATGGAATGTGGCAAGGCTTCACATTCATGTCAGGTTATAGAACAGCAGAGAGCAGTTTTGAAATCATAAAAAGCAATGCAGAAGAAACTAGTTTTAAGCCATAAAGCACTGAACCAATATCAAACGTAAGCAATTATATGCACATAGGTAGAAAGGTGGATACTATTGTTTGAATAGAAAGGAATCCAGAAATCAAGCGGTTTTAATGTCCTCGTCTTATTTTATAGAGCAGCACATATTTGACAAGCACAAGCCAAAGAGAAGCCAAGGACTTTCTCAAAGGCCAGGGATATTATTGCCAATTATTATTATTACCAATTCAAAACCTAGGCTTCTAATATTATAAATGTGGTTTTTGTTAACAAGTACACACTAAAATTAAAGAAATGCTAACCTGAGGACCTAGCCATGCTTTGTTTTGTTTTGTTTAAATCTTTCAAATCATTAAATGAGAAAAGTCAGAGCAGTACAAAGAAGATCAGAGTACATGTTCTCCAAAAGAACTTAAACTCTGTGTGTATATATGCAAATGACAAGCCACTGTGTGCACGGGAAGATTGTACATCTATGCCCCATTGGTTACTGGGACATTAAACGGAAAGTAACAAAGTTGATCACAGCTTTTCTGGCATAGAACGACATCTACTACAGGCTCTATAATTGGGATTCAAGCATCAGAGACTCTCAGTGTTGAAGATGAGCCAGTAGAAAACAGATTACACAGAGCCCGGGCTGCCCACAGCTCCAGAACGCCCAGAGCAGTTTGTGGTGTTGTGGCCACATGCCCCTACTTCAAGTCCATTTCCCACAACTTGACATTTCAGTTTCCTTACCACTATACGAAACAAGAGTGAATTTTGTTCATTAACTTTCTTTGTTTTACTGTGGCTTAGTTTTTGGAAAGAGAAAAGAGAAGTTAGTCATAATTAGAGGAGAGTCAGAGCTGGTGGCTTTGTATCTTGTTAGTACCGAAGGCGAGCGTGAAAAACAGCCAAGTCCGTCTTTGCTCCAGGATCTCAGGGACTGACTCAATCTTGGTAGAATTGGGACAGAGAATGTTTCAGGTAGACTTATATAAATCTTGTGGAGCACACACATGCATGTATGGAGAAAGGGGAAGAAGGAGAGAGAGAGAAGAAAAACATGTTTGGAGAAAGAGAACACACAGAAAGAGCAAACATTCACTCACAGAGACGGAAAGAGAACAGGCACCCACACAAAGTTGAAAGCAGATACAGACAATGGCAGACCATTTTAATATCGCTTTGTGGAACTAAATCTGGAAACTGTAGATCAGGACAGTGGGAATTATAAACCATAGTTGCCTAACAATAGCCAGGTACTATCACCTTACTTGGGGTCCTTTCTGAATGTGTTTATAATGCTGCCAATAAAAAGGGAGACCCTCATCAAGCTTTAGACATTCATTGAGTCCTCAGACAATCCTATGAGACAGGACTTATATTTTGCCCACTTTTTAAAGTAAGCAAGCTTGAGAAGAGGATGACAAGGTGATTTTCCCAGTGTTTCAGGGGTAGTGGGTGGTCGGACAGGACCTGCATCCAGGTACCTGAGGCAGACCAATGGCTGGAAGGCCCTATTCTCAAAATATCCCAGGTTTTTTATTCTTGCCTTAAACCAACTCAATCTTACTAATCAGATTCCATGAATTTACAGTGCAGTTCATATGGTCCAGAAAAATACATCCCTACAAAACCATACTAATCAAGGAGAAAATAAAATACATTTGTTGTGATCAGAAATGTACAAGTTAAACAGCATTAAAGAGCTAAGCCACTCATTGCTAACAGATATAGCAGATATATACAGTGTGAGTGATGAAACGACCTCATCACAGTCTAAACATCTCACCTCACATATAACGAAATGGGAACAAGCGTGTTGAGGATGATGACATATGACCAGAACGTCAAGAATCCAGAGAACAAGGAACTCTTCTCGCCTTCTCTCCAGAAGAGGGAAGTTCTGAACTGGTTCCCAACTTCACTCTCCCAGATTGAATTTCCTACTGCAAGAATAATTCCCAAGCATACCAGAAACCCAAAAATCTGAAATAATCAAAGTATAGAAATTTTGTTAAGGTTAACATGAATCTCAAATTAGTCAAATCAACACACTCCAACTACAAGTCAATTTCCCATAAGAAATTGTCACTTGAAAATCAAGTTATACAAACCCTTTCTTGTTTACAACCAGGCATATGAATAAAAATTAGCATTTTATGGCTGAGGTATGACCAGATACCTGACATACACTTCTCACTTAATTCTCCCACTAACTCTCTCTGAAGCAGATGTAATCATTATCCACAGATTAAAAACAAAATAAAAAGATAAGCACAGAAAAGACCGTGCTATAGGTTGACCCTGCCACCCAGTTATCATCACACCAGTACTCTGTGACAGATCATATACTCCAATGCTTGAAGTGAGAAGACTGTGAGACCCCAGTGTCCTAGAAAACCCAGTTTACATCTGTAGTCCAACTACAATGTACTGTAATGGTTCATCCCAGCTGACAGTTTGATGGACTTTAGAATCACCATGGAAACAAGCCTCTGGGCAAGTCTGTAAGGGATTATCTAGACTGGATTAACTGAAGCGGGAAGACCCACCTCCCAGAGTATTTAAAGGAGAAAGGGCCTGAGCAGCATTCATCTCTCGGGATCCTTACTGTGGGTACAATGTGATCAGCTGCCCCCTGCTCCTGCAGCCACACCTTCTCCACCGAGACTGACTACACACCCAGAGCTGTAGGACAAACCAAATTCTTCTTCCTTTAATTGTGTTTGTTGGGTATTTGATAAGATACAGATAAGCCACTAATACAATGACTGATGCTCTCTTTCACCATCTCACGCCTGTCAGAATTCTTAGCTGTAGATCTGTCTGCAAATCCTTACATAAGGACAGGGGGAGGGGGAGGACGAGCCAAAGCACCTTGTGATGTAGATAGTTTGTTTTTCGAAATAAGTGGGAGACAGGGTGAAAATGTATACCAGATTTTAATGTCACCATCACTACCAGAATTAGAAAAGCAAACATTCTGGAAGAAGATCAGAGAGACAATGAAGTCATGAGTGCTGAGTCCAAACCCACAGCCTCGTAGATGAAGGACACAAAGGCGGTGTCTCGAGAACGAAATTTGTGGTGACTTGCTCTGCTTCTGCATCAGGAGCTCGCACTAGCCACTCTGGAGGCAGAAAAGGCTCTACAAAGTAGTAAACTGTCCTTTTTTTTCTCCAAGCAAGACTGTTCCTGATATCTAGAACTATTTTCTTCTTCATTCTCATGAATAAAACAGGAACATAAGAAGACAAAGTTGAAAAAATTTACTGAAGGTTTATTAGAAAAACTAGATATAAGAAAAATCAAACTATGTATTCCCCCATACAATACCAATTTGTGTCTATATCATAATGTCTTCTTCCTTTAATAGTTAGTGCTGCAAATTAATTGAATGGAATTACTTTAAACCATTAAAATTAATGATGTTCGGCATTAAATTCCCTACTTAAAATTCCAGAGAGTATCATCTTATTTGCTACTATAAAATACAAGGTGCTACCAGTGACTTATGCTGTAATTGGCAGATGATAGATGATAGGTGACAGACAGATAACAGATAGATAGGTAGACAGACAGACAGATAGATACATACATATATAGAGACAGACAGACAAGTTAGACAGGTAGACAAATACACTATTCTCACCAAGAGAACTAGAGTACTACTCAACCTGTCAGTGGCTTAGCCATAGCACTAGAATATGCTTCAACCCATCAGGGACTCATCCGTAGTACTAGAGTACTTGTCAACCTCTTAATGACTCATCCCCAGCACAAGAGTACTCATCACCCTGTCAGAAACTTACCCACAGGACTAGGGTGTTCATCAGTCTGTCAATGCTTGTCCTTTTGAACTTTGTCTTACCACTGTTCTGCATTAGTTTAGTGTCTGGACCTGTAAAAGAGTAACATTCCTGAAACAAAATCAATCTAATGGCAGAAATCAATATGTACCTCCAAAAAACAACTCTTAATGTTATAAATCCCCCCCCCATCAAAAGGCACAGACTCAAAAAGCAGGAAAGATTTATTTGGTGCCTTCTATAAATATAACTCAGCACAAAAAGCAGAAACAACTTTAGAGTTAAAGAATGGAAAACGTACTCCAGTCAAAAGGAACCTATGAAACACCTGGCAGAGAGCTCATCCCTGGAGAAGACAGAGTCAGTTAATGTTTTTAGGCAATAAATTGATATCATTATCTTCAGCTCACAGATAATGAAACAGGGCTAAGGAATTTAACTTTCCTGTGTATTCTCATTCTATAAGCACAGAGAGAGAACTTGAATTTCAACATACCTAACTCTATAGTTCTTGTTCCAAATTATTATTCATAAACTACATGAGACAATAAACCAATGCATATGCAATACTGTACCTCATTTAGGATCCTAGCAGGAATCACTGAATAAGGACAATCATAGAAAAAATTATGTAGAAATTCTACAGTGTATGAGGAGGAGCACATTGGAAGCAGAAGACTAATATAGCAAGGCAGGCTCAGCAGCTATCAAACTGTTTCTCCACCTAAGTCACCATGATACAGGGAAGGAAGACTTATTATTGCATCCTAAAGGAAGTAATGATAGGTTTACAGCCTTTACAAGAGTGATCTTATGTTGAAGGACCCAACCGATCTGAAACAACTACATAGAGATGTTTATTTGGTGAATACTTAGGATTTAATAATTTGTCTCCTTTTGATTTCTTTCATGACTCATCAAGACAAAACTTAAGGAAAGCCATGATATCATGGCTTTATATTCAACCACAGGTACCAACCAGCAAAGCAAAGAGAAGGCTGGAAAATGAGGAGATAAGACCTATGGGGCAAATGAATGACAGAGAACATGGAGGCTTGAATGACTCTGGCCTCTTCCCTCAGAAACAAGCTTTGATCTCATCTTAAACACAAAGGAAAGCCACCAGGGAAGCGTGGCCAGGTGTCCATATGGGTTAAACTTATGAATTTTTTCATAACTTTGTAAAGTAAACCATGCCTCTGTACCTCCTGGTCAACGTGAATAAGTAGCATTTGAAAATAAGAAGAGTGGCTAATAATTAATTTTGGATTCAGTTTTCACAAGATCTAAGAACCAACTAGAACTTTTTTCTTGTTCAAGTGTCTCAAGACTTGTGTACTCATAGTACCCTTCTCTTCAGCATTGACATGGACAAAAACAACCCTGAATTCCTCTGCTTGCCAATATGCTAGTTAAGCTCTCTATTAACTAAAATCAGTGCAGGTATTGTCTGCTTTACAAAGGTTCACCTGACCAATGTCCCCTAAAAGTGAACACCTAAGACCTATCACAAAAGAACAGAGAGCTCCTTTCTCCTCCCCAACGTGCAGAGAATAGTCCACCTTCCCTAGCTCGGCCCATAGAGCAGTCAGTGTGCTCTGAACTTTTGGTAAAAGAATTGAGAAATGGGCATGGGGAAAATACCATCAAGCATCCTCTTCCACACACATCATCAGTGCACCTGAGCAATGTATTCAAGTGTGCTCATGATAACCCTGTGTTACCACACAGGGAAGAGCATAGTCTTACAGCAAGGATTAGAGCCTGGAGCTCCTAAACAACCTGAATCCACATCTGCCTGCTCCCTGTTCTGGGAACTTTGGTTCAACACACTTTCTTCCATTGATATAAGGGGAGTTTCCCCAGAGATAATCTTTGACCCCTCAACAGCCTTCAGAAATGGGCTAGCTGTCCTAGCATATATAATATGACTCAGAGTCTTGAGCTAGTCATTCGTAACAATATTATATAACTGGACTGGGCTTTTGGATGACACCCCATCGCTGGGATGAGGCGTCCTCACGTCAGTGATAACAGGGATCAAACAGGAGACTACTTCCCTAAAGACCTTGCAGATGAGGAGCCTGGTTTGAGATCTTGTGCTCTTTAACAGAAAGTAAAGGCAATGTATGAGTATGCTCAGCTTTTTAACTGCTCTGTAAGAAAGATAAATACGACATAAATAACCATAGACTTATCTACCTCGCCAATGAAAAGAAAGCATCTGGCTCTTACGAATAAAGCTGCTATGAATGTAGTGGAGCAAGTGTCTTTGTGGGATGGTAGAGCATCTTTTGAGGGAGAACTACCTCCTGTTTTCTGAGAAACTGCCGAATTGATTTCCAAAGTGGTTGCACAAGTTTACTTTCCCATTGGCAAGGAAGAAGTGTTCCCCTTGCTCCATCCCCGCCAGCATAGGCTGTCTCTTGAGTTTTTGATCTTAGCCATTCTGATGGGTGTTAGATAGAACCTCAGAGCTGTTTTGATTTGCATTTCTCTAATGACTAAGGACTTTGAACATTTCTTTAAGTGCTTCTTGGCCATTCAAGATTCCCTGTTGAGAATTCTCTGTTTAGTTCTGTGCCCCATTTTCTAATTGGGTTATTTGAATGGGTGTCTAACTTCTTGAGTACTTTGTAAATTTTGGATATTAGCCCTCTGTAGGGTTGGTGACTTTTTTTCCAATCTATAGGCTGCCATTTTGTCCTGTTGACAGTGTCCTTTGCCAGGCCTCCCTGGACATATGTAGGCACTGTACAGCTTGGTATTCATATGGGACCTGAACAACTGGAGCAGGGGCTGCCCCAAAAGTTGTTGCCTGTAAGTGGTATATGTTCTACAGGCTGAGTTGCCTTATTTGGTCACAGTAGGAGAGGATGTGCCTAGCTTCAAAGAGACTTGATGTGCCAGGGTAGGGGGATACCCGGGGGCGCTCCACCAGCTCAGAGGAGAAGGGAAGAAGGAAGGGATGGGGAAGAATTGTAGGAAGGGGTAACCAGAAGTGCTCAGTGAACAGGATGTAAAATGAATAAGTAAAAATAGATAGATAGATAGATAGATAGATAGATAGATAGATAGATAGATAAAATTTTTTAAAAAAGTTAAAAAGCAACTGATGAAAGAATCATGAAACTAGGTTCAACTTCAGACAGAAGTCTGACTCTGCTTCATTTCTAGAGATTTGCTGGATCTTTACAGGTGACAATGCCCTAAGAGCAAAAGCAATGCTCAGACCCACAGCTGTGGGTATTTATCAGCAACTAGGAGGACTTTTTCTAGTTTTGGAACACATTGGGTCTTTAATGAGCATTTTTGTTGATGATGATGTTGTTGTTGTTGCTCTTGTTATTAAGGAAGGTCAGTTAAGGAATATGATTTGATTTCAATTACACATATAATCAATCAACAGACACAAAACACATCTTAATTAGGTATCACAGTAAACATAATTTGTTTTTAATCAAAGGCTAGAAAATGAAGCTGGGAGTAGAATTTAAGTGGCTTTGTCACTTGTGCTATTGTTCCTGAGAAGGAAAATGCTACCCCAGACTCACACAAATAAAGACAAAAATGGTGGGTGGCAAAAAACACCCCAACCTACCACAAGAACACTACTCAACTATGTTCATAGCAGTTTTATTCATAAAACTGGAAACAATTTAGGTGTCCCTCAACCAAGGAATAAAGAAAATATAGTTCATTTATACAATGGAATATTACTCAGATGTTGAAAAAAATGTTATCATGGAATTTGCAGACAAGTGGAAAGAACTAGAAAAAATCCTGAGTGAGGTAACCTACACGATGAAACAAACAGATATGTACTCCCTTATAAGTGGATATTAGCTGTTTAGTAAAAAGAAAGCAGACCCCAGGGAGGCTAAATAACAAGGAGGGCTCTAAGGGAGACAAGTAGATCTTCCTGGGATGTGGAAATAGAATAGATTTTGCTGGTAGAATGAGAGCAGGAAGGGATGGGAGCAGCAGGGATCAGATAGGGAAAGATGACTGAAATTTGGGGAGGGGCACTAGGGGTGTGATGTGGAAGCCTAGTACAGTGGAAACTTCCTAGAACCTATGAGGATGGCCCTAGCGAGGACTCTTCGTAATGGAGGATAGGAGTCTGAACCCACCATTTTCTGTGACCAGGCAAGGTGTGATTGGGACACCAACCCAGCCACAAAACCTTTGACTTACAACCTGTCCTGCTGGCAAGATGTGATGGGGCAACGGTGGCTGAGAGCCCATGGGAGTGGTCAACCAGTCACTGGTCGGACTTGAGGCCCATGTTACGGGAGAAAGCCCATTCCAGAGACTTCCTGGATGGCCAGGAAGCTGGATAGGATCAAACACAACTGGCAATTTTTTTTAAAAAGAGAAATGAAATGATTCCTAATAATATTCTTACTTATAGATCAGTGCCTAAGCCAATAGACATCATAGAGACTTCCTCTGGCAGCTGATCAGAGAAGATGGAGAGACCACAAACACTAGGCAGAGTTTGGGAAAGCCCACAGAGAAGGGGAAGAAGGATTGTCAGAGCCAGAGGGGTCGAGGACACCAGGAGAACACAGCTTACAGAATCAACTAAGCAGGCTCACAGAGACTGAAGCTGTAATCACAGAGCCTGCATGGGCCAACGCTAGGTCCTCTGGATACATGCTATGGTTGTTCAGCTTGAGCTTTGGTGGGACTGCTCATGCTGGTAGCAGGGATATTTCTGACTCTTTGTCTGTTCTGGGATCCTTTTCCTCCGACTGAGATGCCTTGTCCAGCCTTGATGTGAGGAATTATTTCTAGTCTTATTGTATCTTGCTATGCTGTGTTCAGTTGATATCCCTGGGAAACCTTCTCTTTTCTGAAGGGAAACCGGGGATAATGGATCTGAGGGGAGGGACAGTGAGGGGAAACTGGGAGGAGTGGAGTGGAAGCTGTGGTCTGGATGTATTGTATGAGAGAAGAATAAATAAAAAGAAAAAATTGAGGGGAAGAAAGAGTGGGAGAATGTCCCTTCCTTCCTGCCTCTCTCCTACCTCCTTCTCTCCATTTCTCCCTTCCTACATCCTTCCCAGCCCTATTAAGTGCAGCCTTCAGACCCATCTGTCCTGGTGACAAACACAAATGATTGCTCTCCAAGAAGGATTTCTCAAATGAGCCACTTGACCTTTTCAAATGGCAAGCAACCTGAGCTGCAGTGGAGGGAAGGGCTTTCTTTCATATCGATCTTTGATATTAAGGGTACACTGATTATATGGAGTAGCAGATGAGGCTTCCACGGTGGGGCGAAGGAGAAAGAAACTTAACAGAAGGTCTGTAGATACGATCAGATGATGAAGGCTTCAGCATCCTTAAGAACAACGTCAACATATCAATGGTTCCCACACACTGGGACCACATGGATTATACCCACAGTACTATTGTCTCCTCCAGCTACCAGCCACACTCTGGGATCAACTCGGGAGCCAGTACTCAGCACTCAATAAAAACGCTGCACATTCCCATCCATAGAGAACCAGGAACTTTGTGGGAAGGGGCGGCACAGAGATGGCCCCGATCCATACACTGTACCTGCAAAAAGAACCATCCCAAAGCACCAGCTGGTGTTCCTCAGGACGCAGCCTCTCAGGATTATCTTCTGGTTGCTGAGCGTGTGCTTGCTGTCCTTCCAAGAGAGGACCCCAGAGAATCTGTCTAACTTGTTGTTAGGCGCCTCACAAATGACGATCCCTGGAAAACAAGAAGCCTCATCAGACCCACTGCAAGCTTACTTCAGAAGCCCGCCATGCTACTTTACCACCCTGCTGTTGATATGCAAGGCATTGTCCTTCTCTTTCAGAAAGCATAGCTACACATGCACGACTGTGCTGGGAAAAAAATCAGCTGCGACATACCAAAAAAAATAAAAAATAAAATCCATCAAATATTTTGAAGCAAGATTGTCTATATTGACCAAATAAAAACAAGAACTACAAGATCCATGAGACTTTTTTCCCTTAAAATCTATACAGTCCACAGAACTCAAAAAGGTCAACAAGCTCAAGGGCCCAAATGAGGACACCTCAGTCCCACTTGGGAGGGAGAAGAAAGCAAACACAAGGGGGAAGTGAGGGAGGGATCTGGAAGGGAAAGGGAATGGAGGAAGGGGAAGAGAGGAACATGATCTGGTATTGGATAGGGGACAATCCTGAAGCCCCGAGGTACAGCAGAAAGAATGGAAACAGGCAACCTCAGGAGGAAGGAAGTTGGGATGACCCTCCAGAATGTACCAGAGACCTGAGAGGTAAGAGACCCTCAGGACTCAAATGCAGGGACCCTAGATGAAATGTCCTACAGTGGGAAGAGGGAACATGTAGAGCCCACCTCCAGCAGAAGGACAGAGCATCAAGTGAGGGATGGGGTTTCCATCCCACAGTCAAAACTCTGACCCATAATTCTTCCTGTCTGAAAGAAATGCAGGGATGGAAATGGAGAGGAGCCTGAGGAAAAGGAGGTCCAGTGACAGGCCCAAAAGTGGATCCAGCTCAAGGGGAAGCCCCAAGGCCTGACACTATTACTAAGGGTATGGAGTACTCACAAAAAGGGACCTGTCATGACTGCTCTCTGAAAGACCCAACAAGCAGCTGAAAGAGTCAGATGCAGATATTTGCACCCAACCAACAGACAGAAGCTGCTGCCCCCTGTGGTTGAGTTAGGGAAAAGCTGGAAGAAGCTGAGGAGGAGGGCAACTCTGACAAGGACCAGCCGTCTCAATTAACCTGGACCCCCAAGATCTCTTAGACACTGGACCACCAATCAGGCAGCACCACCAGCTGATATGAGGCCCCCAACACAAAACCAGAGAACTGCTGGGTTTGAGTTCAGTCAGAGAAGATGCACCTAGCCCTTGAGAGACTGGAGGCCCCAGGGAGTAGAGAGGTCTGATGGGGTGGGTGGGGTGGGGACATCCTTGTGGAGACAGGGGAGGCAGGGAGGAGGTATGGGATGTGGAACAGTTGCAGGGTGGATGGGGGGATAAAATCTGGAGTGTAAATATATAAATAAGTGAAATAAAAGAAAAAATCTTTTAAAGTACTTATCTTTACTCTTAGGATATACCAAAATGACATTTTACCAGTATAAAATGGTAGGTGTCCACGTTTTTCTTTTCACTGTTCTGTGAACTGCCGAAAGGGTTAACAAAGATGCCACAGTTTTTTACTTCAAAACAAAGGTTAAACAGTTTTCTAACTTCATAGGAAGGACTTGGGGGTCCTAGCATACCACACCCCAAAGAAATCTGACTTTCATTTGCTCTGTAAGTCAAGACCACTTTTAAGGGCCGCGTGCCTCTTACATTGATTTGATTCAGAATCCTGTGGACTCTCAAAGGCACCACAGAGTTTCCTCAACCCAGACAGAAAATGTTCCTTTTGGGGATTTCGTTGTTGTTGTTGTTGTTGTTGTTGTTGTTGTTGTTGTTGTTGTTGTTGTGTTTGTGTTTGTAATTTCAAGAAAGGGAATGCTCATTTCAAATCAATGAACTGATTCATTCCATCATTTCAAACAAAACATGCACATTGAGCATTGGGGTTGTCTGGCTAGAAAGGGGAAACAGAAATGATTTTCATGGGCCCTTCACAAGATGTAACTACTAGATTCATATACATCTGCAAATAAGTGGGCTACATTTTTAGAAGTAATGGCTACAAAGATATAGAAGAATGGAATTCTGGGAACGTACAGAGGAAAGAAGGAAAAGAGACAGGGAAAGGGGAAAGGGGGAGGACGGGTGGAAACGTCCAGCTCAGGTCAGAATCAGAGGTAAGATTAGCTGGCATCTCGCAAGTTTGCTGTCTCACAAGCCACAAAAGGGCATTTTAAAACCAGAAGCCAAAAAGGTGGTTTGGAAAATAAAAAAGAGGAAGGAGTCGATCTTCAACATTGGTTGAGAAAACCAGAGAAGCCAAGATTCCATCTAGGTCAGCTTTTTGTTGCTGAACTGGAAACCTGACAATAGCAAATGAAGAAATGAGTCGATAGAGATTTGGACTCACAGCTTTGGAGATTGCTGTTCATAATCAATTGGTCCAGATACTTGGAATCTGCGGTGGCACGTTACGGAAAGAGTGTGTGGAAAGCAATTTGCTTCTCCTACAGTACATTTCAAGGACACACACAACGGCTATGACCTCCCGACAGGCCATGCATCCTGAAGCTCCACTCCACACAATAACACTGGTCTGGGTACTGTGCCATCACTGAGACCTAAGAACTAAAGCAAAGCAGATAGGACCTCTCTCCAGGCTACCTTCTGAGACTGAAGAGACTTCCTGTTATGCTGGCCCTTCCTAGAATACCACTCTCCTCCTGGAACTCATAGATGCAGCCTGATCACTCCCGACCAGCCAGGCTGATCCTATTTCAAAAACACAAAAAAGAAACCCTCTCTAACCCCCCCCCTCACCATTTCCTAATTGGCAAAAAGTTGGCCTAAAGTGCCTCTATTTGGTCATTCTCTGAGCCTTCCCAGACAGCAATGAGAGCCTGCTAGCCTGGATTTCAAAGAGACAACCTGTACAAGGTTGCTTCTTAGACCAAGTAGCTGAATTGTGGTTAGCTCTCGTTATAGCTTATTTGTTTATTTAAAAGTAAATTAGAGCTGATTTGAACTGGCTCAAGTCATTTGGAAAACTATGTTGTGGCCCCAGAGGCTTTTTTTTTTTAATTCTCAGATTTCGTGATCATCTTTTCCTTGACCAATTAATTTTATTTCCGAGTTTCACGTAACCTTGAATTGAGGAGGTCTCACCAGCAAAACCTGCACAAGTAACAGGCTGACAGAAGCCCTTGAAGTTTATTCCAGTTTCTTCACCCAAGAGTCAATTTCCCAAACTTCAAACTCGGCCACTGTTCAAAAACAATGTGCTTTGAACAAAAAACAACACGATACACGCCCTTGCCAATAACGATATAAAAAGCGGTCCGTTTGATCATTTTCATTGTCGTAAGCAAAGGCTGACGAGGAGGTAAATTCAACCTTGAACATTTTGGCTAACCATGTCCAGCAAGAAGACATGCTCACATCTGGCTTACACTGAGGGTGCCTTTCTGCACAGGGATTATAGGGCCAAGTTCAACATGAGCTACTGGAAGCCAAATCCCAGCATAACTTTCTAAGAGTGTGGCCCCAAGTTCTAAACACAGGGTCCCATCACAACAAAACATTGGGAGCAAAGCCAAACTATTTTTACCTGACAAAAAAAAGGAAATGCTGTTCCCCATTTTGTAGTTCTACTGGCATAAAATATGAAAGTTCCCATATTTCTTCCTCTCTTTCTAAAGGAGCGACCAGCTTCCTTCGTGGGAAATACCATGCTCATCTCTATGCATTTCCACAACTTACCGTACTGTCTACGTAATTAAAATCTTAAAATACTTGTTGGAGACATAGTTGAAAAAAAGTGGTTTCAAGAAAGGAGTTGTGGAACTGGACAGAAAAGTCAGTAGCTAAGAGCACTTGCTGCTCTTACAGAGAACCCATGTTCACTGTCCTCCATCCTCAGGACAGCTTTAACTCCGGTGTCAGGGGACCCGATGGCTTCTTCTACACCTAAGAGCACCAGGTACATGCTTGGTATATTCATGCAAATAAAATACTCAAATAATTTTCTTTCAAAGGGAAAGAGGTTGAAAGGTGACATGGTTATTACTGCAAATCAACGATAAATTAAAAGGCAGGTATATTTTTACAGGAATCGTGAAAATGGGATTTGAATACCAAATATCATAATATTACCTAACTGTAACAGAAGCCAGGTAGGATGATGAAAACAGGTAGTCACCTTAAAGCTCATCAGAAACAAGCAAAAATATTTCCGACCAACAAAGCTTAAGAACCAAGAGAGACTGTCCTGGGACCCTGCTTTCTTCTTTCCAATTCCATCCGAGGAAGAGATGGGAAATGGCCGGAAAGTGTGAGAAAGCCATTTGGGGGAAAATAAGGTCATTTGTCACACAGTCATCTTAGTGGGAAATGATAAAATGGAGGAGGGATGCTGCAATCATGAGGTGTAAACATAATCAAGGTAGTTAAACCTCATTTTCCCCTCTAAAGAGAAAGGACGTGAAAACCCTTCCCAGTTTACCCATTATAATGACTATACTGAGCAAATCTACAAGGTTATATTTTGAAGTTTCCTTGGCATTTTAAATTCCAAATTCATCCTGCTGGATCGTTGCTTAGCTACCAATTTGACAAGTCTCTCCAACTATTTACTTAAAGAGGAAATGTGGAGTTTACTAATAAAAATCGTTAGTATACAATATCCCAAGGTTTTTACAAAACTAATTAGCTTTACTTTTTCTGCATATTATTAGTGATGTTTCTGGATTGTCTACTGCAGCACTTCCACAGGACAGGCTACCATTATTAGGGTACCATTATTGCTAGTCAAGACTTTCCCTAGCCAAGAAGTTCTCACTGTTTAGGCAATTACCCAACTACTGCTGGGCTGGTGACTGAAATAACTTTTTCCCTTAAAAAGAGAGTTTCTACCGAGACAGAAGGAACACCCATTCAGAGCCTGCCCCACATGTGGCCCATACATATACAGCCACCCAATTAGACAAGATGGATGAAGCAAAGAAGTGCAGGCCGACAGGAGCCGGATGTAGATCGCTCCTGAGAGACACAGCCAGAATACAGCAAATACAGAGGCAAATGCCAGCAGCAAACCACTGAACTGAGAACAGGACCCCCGTTGAAGGAATCAGAGAAAGAACTGGAAGAGCTTGAAGGGGCTCGAGACCCCATATGAACAACAATGCCAAGCAACCAGAGCTTCCAGGGACTAAGTCACTACCCAAAGGCTATACATGGACTGACCCTGGACTCTGACCTCATAGGTAGCAATGAATATCCTAGTAAGATCACCAGTGGAAGGGGAAGCCCTGGGTCCTGCTAAGACTGAACCCCCAGTGAACGTGATTGTTGGGGGGAGGGTGGGGGGGAACACCCATAAGGAAGGGGAGAGGGAGGGGTTAGGGGATGTTGGCCCGTAAACCAACCGGGAAAGGGAATAACATTCGAAATGTAAATAAGAAATACTCAAGTTAATAAAAAAAATAAAATAAAATAAAATAAAATAAAATAAAATAAAATAAAATAAAAGAGAGAGAGTTTCTAAAGCCAAAGGATGAGATTTGAGTTCTTGGAGGCCACGCCCATGTAGAAACCATGTCAACACTGGGTGATGAGCCACCCAGCATTAAGACCACAATGGCCATATTAGTCCCATCAGCCGAAGAAAATTGGTCTTCGTGTCTTTTAATAAGATCTATGGTCCCATGTATCTGCTGCGTTGTGTCGGACTGGACGTCTGTCCATTTGCCTGGGAGTTTTCAGGTAAGTTTTGTAAAGTCACAAGGTGCTAACCAAGTCCATTTATTTATTTGCTTAGTTAGTGATTTATCTATTTATGTGTTTTAACCAAGAAGAGATGTCATTTTTCTTTGTTTGAATTACACACATGCTATTCTTTACAGAAAAGACCACAAAATACACAAAGATTCCTAACTAGAGAGTCAACCCTTTTCTGGTTCAGAACTGGTACTAACAGTCATACAAAATATGTAAACGTGTCACTAGTTGCAAAACACAGACCACAGTCCAGTCAGGAATAATATACAAAAGATTCTTGAACGCATTCAGCCACATGTATATTAGGGGATTTCCCCAAGGTGTAAAAATGTCTGGTTTACAAAAATGTAATTAACAAGTATTTCCATGTGTTTGTTTATAAATGTTGTTTGGTTCCCACAAAACATCATGAAAAGCCTAGTCAAGCTAAATTTTTTGTATATATTATTAGATCAAATTATGTATTTTTCTTACAAAGTTCAACAGAATACATATTATTCAGATATGTAAAGTAGATAAGATATTAATTCGAATGGGAACTCTTCAAATAAACAGATTCACCTACCAAAACTTCCTCCTAGTCTGTGTTTGGACAGTAACTCTAAATTCTTGATCCTGATGAAATTCTAAGTCACTGAGAGCTTTGATACTTTAAAATATAGAGAGATAGCTTGATTTCTCATAATCAGCTTACCTCACTTTTAAAGGTTTTTCATTCCCCTCATAATCTAAGCTGTGATACACTGCCCTCCGTTTCTAATGCTGCCTTCCAGCTTGCGGTTTAGAGCTTGTGGTCTTGTGTCCTTTCTTAGAACAGGGTTTTCCATCAGTCCTTGGTTTGCACTCTGACTCCTCTTCTTAACAGTCATATGACATAGGGAAGACCTGAGTCTCAGGTTCCCTGTGCACAAATTGGTGTTAGTGATAATTTTTCCTTCGGGGACTGGAAAGATGAAGTTGGGGAGATGGCTCAAAGGTTAAAGCATTTGCTGCACAAGAATGTGGGTCTGAGTTAAGATTTTGACACTAAAAAAAAAATCAGTCATGAAACCGTGTGACTATGTAATCCCAGTGTTGGGAAGTAGAGACCCACTCTTGTGGTTCGTTGGCCAGCCAGCCTGCTCAACTGATGAGCTTCAGGCTCAGTAAGAGACTCTGCCTCAAAAAAACGAGAGCAATAGAGAAAGACACCCAATGGACACATAAACACATAAGCACACTCACCTGCATGCACACCTACATACACACATGTACACACACATATATCTGTATATATACACATATGCCAGTCTTACAAATGCATAAAAGGTTGTATGTATTTGAAAAGATAACTTACAATGTACAGTGAGTGCTTGTTCCTGGTATCAATATCATGTTTTGGGCCTGAGAGCATTAGCAATCACCCAATTAAAGGCTTCTTTGGAAAGAGCTCTAGTGCGTGTCTATCTTCTCTACCGGCTTCAGGCTCTGTGAATGAGAAACCTGTGTCCTACCAACCACTGTCTCCACACAGACTCTTTTGCCCTGTATGAAATATACATTTGTCACACAAATAAATGTACAAAAGAATGGATGAATGGACATGAAGTCATAAATATCTCTGGATGCAGAAATAAACGAGTATACAGGAATTGGTCAGAAGCATCCTGTAGCCCAACACACCTCATATTTGATTGCAGTTTGACTAGAAGTCCTGGACTTGCTGCTCCAGTGGGGATTTCTCTAAGAATAGGAGTGAGGATTCAGATTTTCTGATATTTTTCAGGGTAGATGTGCATTTATATTATAGGGACAGAAGATGGTGGCTTGATGCTAACATCGTTTGGGAAATATTAGAAGAAAAAAGACCACAGAGTAACTAGAAATAAAAAACTGTGATATCCAGATGTACCCAGAAGTCACAAGCAATGTGTGTGTATGTGTGTGTGTATATGTATATGTGTGTATGTATGTATGTATGTATGTATGTATATATACATGTGTATGTATGTACTTACAAATGCAGCACAGCATAAGCGAGGACCTGCCTCACACATGGGTAATATCTGTTTCAACTTTCCAAAGCTTAGCAGGATACTTCCAAAAATATGTAATGCTGATATCATACTCTTTTTTTTTCTTTTTTTTTTATTTATTTATTTTTTTATTAAGATATCATACTCTTAATGTAAGCTGAAAGATGAAACATTGGGTTTTGATTCCCATGACATATGGAAGTTTTTTCACTAGAAAAAAAAACCCTGAAATTTATTGACTTCTCTTTTTATGTTAATGTGTTATTTTAGACCATTTTGGACTTGTATGCAAGGAATCATGATTATACTCTCATCTCCAAACCCTCTCTTCTAATACTCCTATTAACCCTTCCATCCTGGTTATCCCTTCTGTTCTCCTTTTCTGTGTGCCTACCGGCCCTGTGCAGGTAGTCTGTTCGTGTTTGAAAGAGGCAGCTCCGTCCCAGTCTCTGACGCTTACCGTCTCTCCACCCTCTGTCCCACAATGCTCCTGGGGTTTGACCGTGGTGATAAAGATGTCCTCTTTAGGGCTGAGCAGTCAATGGTCACTTGCTCTCAGCACCTTGATCTTCTGCATGTCCCCATCTTTGACGCTCTTCCACTGCAAAAGGTGGTTTAACTGCACGTCCAATTTACCAAAGCTTCAGGAGCAGATTCACTCTACAGCCAATGACCTCCCTAGCTTTTTGCAAAGTTTATACCACCAAGCATGGATTCCTTCCAATGAAGTAGATCTCAAATTCATCCAAAAGTGATTGATCACCCCAGAATACTCTCATACCAGTGGACATGAATTTCTGGGCAGGTAAGTATTGTCACACACATAATCAACAGCTGGGTAAGATCATTGATTTTTTTTCCCCAAAAAACATGCTGCACAGCACCTCCCAACACCTTCTGGTGCCTTCTAATGCTTTGGACATGAGCCAGAAGAAGGAAATCTCCTGCTCAATTTCAGCTTTATCGTTCTATGTTCTATAAACAAATCCATGAGGTGTCTTCAGCACTAGTAGTTTTACTGTCTGGTTCTGATGAGCAACCGAGAGCAACGGCAATTGTCAGACAAGAGTGATGGTGACAGTCAACCAACAGTGATCAACCAAGAGTAATGGTGACAGTTCAACAGTGATGGCTATAATCAACCTACAGTGATGACGATAGCCAGCCAAGAGCGATGGTGATAGGCTGTGTTCTGCCAACTTCTAGGTGCTAAGCATTCACTTTCTCTGTTTGGATAACCCAATTCCAATGATAGGTTGGGGGCTGTTCCACCTCCATATGATGCCTTAGTGAGGCTGCCACTGCACTCTTTCGCTTGTGGAATTCTTCATTTCCAGCTTAATTTCATTTTGAGTTGTTTTTAGCAATTGTATCTATTCACTGAATTTTATCCTCATATCCTGAATTGACTTTCTGATTTTAGCATATGCTTGTGTGTATGCTTCTGGAATTCATTCAGTGTTTTATCACTGTCTTCTTTAAATCCCTACAGGAATTTGCCCATACCCTTTGTGACATTCCTTGAATGAATGTGTGTGTGTGTGTGTGTGTGTGTGTGTGTGTGTGTGTGTGTGTGTGTGTACACATTCCAATTATTTTTTGAGTTTTGTCTAGATAGCTTTCATTTGGGACCATGTATGTGTGCTGTGCATGAGTATATGTGTGCTTACGTATGTATAGGTGTATGCTTGTGTTCATGAATGTGAACTTGGATACTGAACCCAGAGCTCCCAGAGCTCACCATCTCAGGTAGTCTGGCTGGCCAGCTTGCTCACAGAATTCCTTGTCTCTGCTTCATACATGATGGGATGAAGGTAAGCCACCATTCCCATCTGAATTTTATGTGGGTCATTTTCATGCAGCAAGCACTTTACCCATTGAGTCATTTCTCAGCCTAATCTTGGTTTTTATGTTGGTTTGCACATCTTTCATCAGCTGCAGCCCTTGGTATGGGTCTCTGACGCCACTGTGTTGAGTGGATGTTTAAGTCTCTGCTTGCTATTTTTGGAGCTTGGTTGGTTCTGGATCAGCTGGGTGAGGTTTGAAGTTTAGTGGAGATGATTCAGTCCTGATTTGCATGTGAGGCAGCTGAGGTGATCCCAGCGAGGCTAAGTCATGCTGTGACTTCTGACCCCACTGGCAGGTACTTATTTGAGTTAGCAGAGAAGGTGAGCCAGGGTGGCAGGCATGAGCCTAAAGAGAGTAGGCTTAAGGTACCTGAAGCAACAGAAGCATGGTCTCTGGCCTGAGTAGTTGTCAGGAACTCTGCACAGATCCTCAGAAGCAGGTTAAGATGCCAGTGAAAAGAGGAGGTGTGGCCTCTGACCTGAGGAGGCAGGAGCTCCATGTGGGTTCTTCAACACTGGAGATTGGGGTTCCAAAGGATTTGACATTTTCCCTGTCAAAATCCTAAAATGCCAGGGTTAGATGTTGCAGGCACGGGAGGCCAGGTGGCCATGTCAGGAAACCCTCAACAAACAGCCACATCTGTCGTTTCCTAATAGTCCTTACAGTGACACCAGGGCTCATGAAATACCAAAGGAAAAGATGGGCAAAAGGTACTGTGTCTCCTTCATCCCACCTTCACCCTTAATCCAAGTTCCTTGGCTACAAAATGGGGTCATCTACCCCACCCACATGAGTATTGACATGATCAGGAAATTAATTTTACTGTGTTCACAGCACCGAGAGTGCAGGGTTGCTTATAAAAGCATTGTAGTCTGGGCTACCTGCGCCAATAGCTATATAAAGGAAGGAAACAGTTAAAACACCACTTTATGCTTCCTAGTGGTTAAGAAAACTAAAACCCTTAGACTTGTGCCTCGTTATAGGCTGATGAAGATATAAAGGCACAGCTCTGCCAGGGAAGAAATGAGCAATGGCATCTGATATTTAAATTGCCTTTTTAGGGCTCCAGAAATAGTCAGCACGGTATTTTAAGAAGAATTTTGATTTGTGAATACAATTTACTTTTCTCGGACTTACATAATAGTAACATTTCATTGAAAAAAACTACTTCATTAGAAAATTTGTAGTTTGTTTTATTATAATCAAAATATTTCTTGGGCTATTCAAAGTTTCCTGGATACTCCTCGAAATTAAATCTTAATTTGGAAGAATATTTTTCTATAAACATTTATTACAACAACAATCATTAAAGAGAGATTAAAATATTAACATAATCCAGGCAGAATTTACAAGCAAATGCCAAGCACAGACCATATACATTCTGAAATGTGTGTTGGAAAGGATTCAAATAAACTTCCTGACCTTTAACTCAAGGGGCACTGCCAAGACCCCTTATCTTCATTATTTCTCAGTAAAATCCAAAGAAAACACCTCAGAAGGAGAGTCTTAAGTTCATAAGACTCTAAAAAGTCAAGTCAAGGAAAAATGATATCCAAAACTAAACTTGCTACTTAGTAATGCAAAAGGCTTTTGAGGGATGGCAGGAAAGCCTCAGTCTCCCTTGGTTTTGATGTACATAGCCCTACAATTAGTATTTCTTTCTTTTACTTTTAAGGGAATTTCTTTGTGGTCATGGTACCATAAAATGCAGCTATCTAGAGGAGGTAGTACCTAGAGACCTTCTGTGGATCTTAAAATAATGTTAGCGCAAGATACAGCCAGACACATGTAGAACCAAGGATATGCTGAAGAGGTGGGTCTGGGTTGAATGCAATATGATGATGATGGTGGTGGTGGTGGTGCTGCTGGTGCTGGTGCTGGTGCTGCTGGTGATGGTAGTGGTGATTGTGGTAATGGTAGTGATTGAGGTGATGGTAATGATGATAAAAACATGGTCTAAAATATAGGGCAACTGATGGCTGACTATAACTTGGTGATTTTCATTGACTTCCTATAGGTTTCAAGACATTATGCCACTATGCAAAATATAGGAGCTCTGCCTTTAGGAGTAATTATCTAGGTTCTTGGTTTTGTCATGGAGCCCTTGGATGAAAGGCCAGACCTAAGACTGGAACTAAAATGCCAACTTGTTTATGCTCAGCAAGTCTGTGCCAATCTCCAGGAGGCAAAAGGCTACCAAAGGAAGGGCACTGTGGGCAGGAGGGAATGGGACGCACAAAAGACATGAGGCTGTGCTGGGTGGTGACTTGATAAGTCTTTAGCATGAGCATAAATGGCAGACACCAAAGCCTGAAGAATTTTATGCTCGCCCATTAAGTTAAAAAAAGAAAAGGAAAGAAAAGAGAAGAAAAGAAAAAGGACATAAGTGGGATCTGTCTTAGTTTGGGTTTCGTTGCTGTGAAGAGACACAGGCAATTCATAGAAAGGTAAACATTTAATTGGGGCTGGCTTACAGGTTCAGAGAGTCAGTCCATTATCATGAAGGCAGGAACATGGCAGCATCCAGGCAGGCATGGCATGGGAAGAGCTGAGATCTTGATCTGAAGGCCAGTAGGAAAAAACTGGCTTCCAGGGAGTTAAGAGGGTATCTCAAAGCCCACACCCAAAGGGGCACATTTCCTCTAACAAGGCAACAAGGCCACTGCTATTCCAACAAGGCCACACCTAATAGTGCCACTCCCTGGACCAAGCATATACGAACCACCACAGGATCTCAGATTACTAGCTATTATACTGCCTTCTGGCTTTTAGATGTTTTTTTTCTTTTGTCTGTTTAAAGCACTTACCATCAAACTTTGCAAGGCTACTGATATCCGCTCCAAGTTCTGAGGTGACAGGTAGTGCTTGACGAACTTTCAGGTTTGTTTCCCTGTTAAATGAAAAAGAACATGAATTTTTATATGAAACAATTCAACAGTCTCCTACTAAAGTGATCTTATAGGGGGCAGTACACACAGAATCTAAGTGAAGAGACCCACAACGTGCGCGCACGCACACACACACACACACACACACACACACACACACCCATACCATCTCAGCAAAACAAGTGAGTGCCTCAGGATCTACAGCTGGCATTCTACTCACAATGATGTGTGTAACAACACAGAGATCTGCTTCGAATTTGTGTTCAAACGAACACAGAACATAAGAAATACGGTCTCATTCTAACCTACTCACACACACTAGATGAGCTATAAACACTGGCACTAGGAACACCACTGCCAAATGGAGGCCAGGATCACTCAGGCGTCTGCTATCTATGGAGTTTTGTTTGCAAAAAGGACAGCCATGGCTACTTTTACAGTAGCTGAACTTTTAATGGGGAAAAGAATGCAGCTTTCTTTCTTCTTAGAGTACCAATTCAAGAAACCCTTGTTGGTTGTTGCCAACAAGCCAGGCAGATCACAGAGAACTGTTCTTATGAACGGGACCACACACCCATTAGATAGCAGACACTGCTGCTAACAGCCATTGGCCATCGGGGACTGTACGACCATCTCTCCTATACTGTGTTAAAGAGAGTGTCATGCCAGCTCCCTCAGAATTCTTTCCTCACCCCTTCAACAAACTCTAATCTGTTTTCCCGAAATCATGTGACCTTAGGACTAGCTGGTTCTACTTGGCACCATCCTCTGAAGAATCGATCGGCCTAGTCGTTCTATTAATAAGGTGTTCCTTTTGTTACTGAGCAGTACCCCACAGTGCTCCAATATGCTCGACCATTTGCACACAAATTCAGAAAGCTATCTGAATTGTTCCTTTTCTGATGTAAGAGAAGCATGTGCCCTGAGTATTCACTATACAGTTTATGGGAACCTAAGTTTTCATTTCTCTGAATGAAAGCCCAGTTTGCCAGACTGAAATTGCTGAGTTGGGCGGTACTTTTATGTTCCGATTTTAAGGCACCAACAAATTATTTTTCCAGAACGAGCATCGCACTTCATGTTCCCCCTGGTAACAGGAGAGCGACTCCACCTATCCAAATCTCTGCCAGCTTTGGAAATGTCACTGCTGCTGGTGCTCGTGGTTCCGACAGACCCGTGGTGACAGACCCTTGTGATAGTCATTTGTATGTCACTAATGACGTTGGGTAACTTTTCCTGTGCTTGTTTGCCCACTGCGTGTCCTCTTGGTCAAATGTTTATTGAAGTGTTACAAAATGCCTATTTCCTAATTAGGGTGACTTTTTTTTTCTTTTAGTTTGTAAAGCATCTGTTTATAGTCAAGGTAATTCAGGTAGATACTTTGCAAATAGTGTCTACATGTTAGTAAGTCATTACTACTTCCTGTTAGTAGGACTTTCATAGATCAAAAAATAAATTTGATGAAATCCAGTCCCTCCCCCCACTCTCTCTGCCTTGCTTGAGGTTTGCAGATTAACTGATGTGTTCAAAGAACCAACCATGTGCCTGAGTTTTACTTTCCTCTGTCTGTATCAGGTTTGTAGAATTTTGCTCTTGCTTACATTGAATTTATTTTGCTATTTTCTAGCTTCTCAAGACAGAGTGGACAATTGACCTGAGGCTAGCTGTCCTTTCAAGTGTATGAATGGCCTCAGCGATACTAAGATTCCCCTTAATGCTGCTTTAGCTGTGCCTAAACCAGGCCTGCCCAAACCTGGGTTATACAGGATGAACTACTCCAATATCTCAACAACTTGAGAAACACTGGCTAAAACTGTATGCTTTGTGTTGTCCAGTTGAGTCCTGCCTTTACTCTTTAGCAGCTTGAGGAAGTTACCTATCTATCTGAGCCTTGGCTTCATGCTTTGTGCAGTGGGTCTCATACAATACACACATAAGGACTGTATAACAAACCTCCCGAGTTATACATATTCAGATGGACAGTGCCTACACAGTGTGAACTGTGCACATACAGATAGTGCCTACACAATGTGAGCTGTGCCCAGACAGACAGTGCCTACACAGTGTGAGCTGTGCCCAGACAGACAGACAGTGCCTACACAGTGTGAGCTGTGCCCAGACAGACAGACAGTGCCTACACAGTGTGAGCTGTGCACAGACAGACAGTGCCTATACAGTGTGAGCTGTGCACAGACAGACAGACGGTGCCTACACAGTGTGAGCTGTGCACAGACAGACAGACAGTGCCTACACAGTGTGAGCTGTGCACAGACAGACAGACGGTGCCTACACAGTGTGAGCTGTGCACAGACAGACAGACAGTGCCTACACAGTGTGAGCTGTGCACAGACAGACAGACGGTGCCTACACAGTGTGAGCTGTGCACAGACAGACAGACAGTGCCTACACAGTGTGAGCTGTGCCCAGACAGACAGACAGTGCCTACACAGTGTGAGCTGTGCACAGACAGACAGTGCCTATACAGTGTGAGCTGTGCACAGACAGACAGACGGTGCCTACACAGTGTGAGCTGTGCACAGACAGACAGACAGTGCCTACACAGTGTGAGCTGTGCACAGACAGACAGACAGTGCCTACACAGTGTGAGCTGTGCACAGACAGACAGACGGTGCCTACACAGTGTGAGCTGTGCACAGACAGACAGACAGTGCCTATACAGTGTGAGCTGTGCACAGACAGACAGACGGTGCCTACACAGTGTGAGCTGTGCACAGACAGACAGACAGTGCCTACACAGTGTGAGCTGTGCACAGACAGACAGACAGTGCCTACACAGTGTGATCTGTGCACAGACAGACAGACGGTGCCTACACAGTGTGAGCTGTGCACAGACAGACAGATGGTTCCTATACAATGTAAGCAGTCAATGGTGTCAACCAGACAATGGAATCTTCTGGAACAGAACAGCTAAGTGGTCAGTAGCTGAACTCCCAAATGGTAGCTGAACTCTCAAAGCCAGTGTCAACATGGCATCATATTCTCCTCTCTTGTCTCGCTGTGTCTTTATTTGCCTTTTAAAACTGTCTTAGTCTTTCTTCTCGGGAGCCTCTCATTTTCCTTAGAAAATGAAGTTTAAACAAATTAAACCCCCAAAAGGAACCTCACTGAAGTGTACTGGTGTAAAATTAATCCCGTTCACATAACAAGCCAAGTGTTTCTGAAAGAAAATATGCTGAAGAGATAAGTCAGAGTTTTCCAAATAAATTCAGGAGGGAAATTGTTTCAGAATTATTGCCAAGTAAACAACAAAGGACTTTACAATTTAGATTTCTAAGTTTTACAAGGAAATGCAGAAGATGTAAGTCTGACCTCTAAGGACGTTTAGGTCACACTGCAGTCCAAGCAGCCACTCCAATTTAGTACTTACCCATCAAGCTCTGCTGTTTCAACGTAACAGAGACCGTGTGGCTCACTGCTTGACAGGAGCAGCAGGTCGGCCTGATTGAGAAACCGAAGCAGAAGGACGGGTAAAAATCAAGGTTGTTGAAACCTCCCCATCCTGCATCACCCTCCATAGCCCTGGCAACACCGAGGAGAGAGGCACACCCTCCCACTCCCTTGCCACCACACTTCTGGACCATCAGGGTATGAGCAGGCCTCCTGGCAACATGCAAACTGCTAGTGATTTGTCTTGCCGGTTTCGAAAGTCGTACATGAACTCTGTTTTCTCTGGATTTAATAATTTCTTATGAAAAACAGAGATCTCTTTCCCTCCTCACCTGCTGGTATCTGAGGAGAGCAAAGTAGGGAAGGAATCAAGGGGGTGAAGAAGCACTGATACAACAGAAGAAAAACCAGAGAAAAGAAGAAATAAGTGTCAACAGGAGCACCGTGGATGCACGGCGAAGGGACGAAGAAGCGATGGAAGAGTAAAACACAAGAAAGGCAGAAGTAGGACCCACGCGGCGATGGAAACGAGAAAAACGAGGGAAAGTGGGGCCCACGCAAAGCGCAGAGAAGGTGCTCTGGAAAATGGCGCTTTAGAAAAGTCATCACCTCAGTTTAGGTTGTGAGCCTAGCCTTTAATGACTGAGCCATCTCCTTGACAGGAAGCCACCAAAAGGAACTCTTGCAAGTGTGATGGAGACAGTGAAGTTAGCTCTCCACCACTGGTGGCTGGCGTGCGTGCGGCAAGGGAAGGGCTCAATCCTATTTAAGGGGCAGGGCACAGAGAGTTTGACCGTGCTCCAGTGAGTACACAAATTGGATTTGGGGGATTTTTTTCTATTTATTTTTATTTTTACTTTTTTAATTTTACATCCCTGGGGGGAGGTCGTAAGGGTCAGGGGCAGATGTGGGAAGGACTCAAAACTGAGTTTGATCAGGGTGCATGATGTGAAATTTCCAGAGAGTCAATAAAAATGTTATATTGGAAAAAAAACTAAAAAGAGCAAGAGTGGTGACCAATGTTATAAAACCAAGCTTTGAAGGTAACATGTTCCAAATATACTCCAAGAAAATGCTAAAATAAGATCTGAATACTTCTAAATGTTACTGAATAAAACATCTAAAGATTTCCCAAAAAAGGGAAAGAAAGGGCATCGTAATTCACTTTTAGAATTCTGGCTGTTTTGGAAACGGTTTTGTTTTTTCTCACATTAAAATTTTTATTTTAAAATAAATGTAATTCTGAAGGATTCCTCTCAAAAGAACTGACTGACCTAAGTTTCAGCAACTTCTTATGAAACTTTAGCCTAACAGATCTCTACCTGTGTCTGAAAGTTAACAGAAGTCTCTAAACGCTTTCACTTTGAAAAACATCACAACTGTTTTATCTTCAAGTCTTAGATGTTCAAAATCAATCCACCCACTTAATTGTCTGGATTGTTTACATTATCAACTCAAACACAGGCTGGGGGAGATGATGAGCATGGTTTTGTCTCAACGAAGGCTCCGTGACAGCTCCTAGAGGAACAAATGCGTTGCATCCTGGTGACTCGAGAGAGAGCTCTGAAGGAACCATCCCAGAAACCAATCAAGGCAGAAACTGCTTTGTGAGCCTCTCAGTGTGTTCAGTGCAAACCCACACAGAGATCGTGTCCAACTGTAACCCACTCTTGCACCAAAGCTCACCTAATCCCGACCCAAAAAAGACAGTCTCTTTGCTGTGAGCGTAGATTCGCCTCGATCTCGAATGATGTGTTTGAGTTTCACCATGTCCTGGCAGACAGCATGACAGTGGGAAAGGTAAATGCCCTTTAGTGCTATGGCTGTACATCATAAGGATAGAAAGGTAACTTTAAATGAAAATGAAAATTCCTTCATTGTGATCATACAAAATTAGAACTCTTTAGGATACATAGATAAAGATGTCTGTTGGTATCTGGTGTTGCTTTTCTTCAGAGCTCTGCGTCAATGATAATGCAATGTCCCTGTTCAATATTGAATCTGGCTGTGTTGACGCTTCCTTTGCAGTAAACCAGGACAGATCCACCTCAGGCCTAGCCAAGCGACTAAGATTCCACTGCCACCTAGTGGCTAAGGTCTCTCAACCAGCACTCACCCAACTAACTTCCCAGAGACTGAAACACACCTAGTACTTTAACCCTCCTGCCTAACTGTCCCTACTCTACCTCCCTGGAAACCTGCCTTCCTACCTCTTCCTAAACATTCTAATGTCACCTGTGCCTTTGATATCTCTGACACTTTCTCTCCTCGCTCACTCCCTCTTCTCTTCCCTACTACTAACCCTTAGAGGCTTTTTTAGTTATTAATTGAAGAGGATGTGTAGAAGAACGGGATTGACAGTGTCCATCCAGCAGAGTAAATTGTGGGAGTCATCATCACACAGTTAGACTTTCTAAGGCACTCTGCAATCCCCCTGAAAAGGAACAGGCAAAGAATTGTAGCAATAGCCTTACTAGTCCTTGGTCAAGCTTTTGTCAGAGGTGGTAGGCTGGTAGTGTGAGCAAAATACAGAAAGACCACAGCAGAGACATAGAACAGGGAAAGTGTGTTTGTTCAAATGCCTAGATGGACCAGGCCAAAGCCACCTTCTATTAACCCCTAGTCTTTTATTAGTTATTGATGAAATGACTCAGCAACGACTCCCACAAAGGAAGCAGCATGCAGCATAGTCCAACACAAACGCCTTTCCCCAGCTTTCATGGGCAAGAGAAAAACCCAAGCAGATACCTAGTGGAAGCATAAAAGTATTCCCATCAGAAGAAACTTGGGAATAACCTACTGGATTATCTTTGAGTCCTCAGAGCCAAACACATTGTCTCCAGGGTTTATTGGGTGTAAATGTTTGCTAAATTAAAGAATAAATGAAAGCACCAATGAATGGTATCAATCCACAGCCATCAAATTCTCTAAGAACTTATAAAACACTCTCACAACTGAATCGCTTCATTGCCTATGCAAATCTGTGAGGGGATAAGACTGTTCTCTATGTCTGCACAAGGAGCCTTCGTAAGTCGTGCCTCTCCCAGCAGGGAAGGGAGAAGGGACTCCCCTATATCCAGTGGTGAACTAAATTAAGTCTTGTGCAGTCAGTGGCCATCAGAGGTCATGGTCTCACCATGCCTACTTGAGGGACCTAAGACTAGAGTGCTGACATCACCCTCAACAATGCTCCAGGATTAAGTTATGGGGCTAGAAACAGGTCACAGCCCTGATCACAAGACAAACCTCTGCTCTGGTGGCTGCTTGGTGCTGGGATGACAGCTACGAGAAACAGACATGTCTCACTTTGCTTGGTATGTCTGTTTTGTCTGTTGCTGTTCAGAACATCCTGGTGCGTGAGTGTTGAAATACCAGAGCCATTGCAGAGGAAACGATGCATTTGTGGAACAATTGTGAGCATCACTTCGGGAGCTCCCAGGACCTTCTAAATTGTAGAGCTCTTCATCTTCGATGTCATACACATTATCCTTACTTCCAGTATAAAATACTAATCTAAAAACCCATGTATCATGAGTCATGTTTACGATTAAATCATAAAGTGAACGTGTGTGTGATTACAAGTAACATAATAATTCAAACTTTAAAATTTCAGATCCAGTTAGCATATGTTGTAAATCATTCACCGTGTGCTGGTTATATCATTTTGTTTTGCTTTGCTTTCATGATCAAAATTTTCAATAAAAAAATGATTGAAAATAAGAGAGGAGCCTGAGGAGATAGCCCGGTGCCTAAGAACACTTTCTTTGCAAACATGAGAACCTGAGGTTGGATCTCTAGCAGCCATGAATTCAGGCATGACCAGCTACCCGTGTAGACCCAATGCTACAGACCACTGAGACAGGCACACAATCAGCCTCGATGAAAGACGGCAGGCCCAGGGTCCAGTGGAATACCATGTCTCAATGGAATGAAGAGTAGAAGAAGACACTTGGTGTCTCCTCTGTGTCTCCAACACATCCACCAGTACAGCCAAGCACACCTGCATTCATATGTATATGCACACACATCCACACACATGAAAAAAACTTGTTTATAAAAGAAAATGAGAAAAGGGTGGTTGGTAAGAAGAAGAATGCTAGAAGAATAATAGTGTGCCCTTCTTCACACCCAAGCCCTTTCTCTGGGCAGAGCAGACTCCTTCCTTCTGAACTGGAGACTTAGAAATGGAGCATGGACCACTTACTTCTTTTACTTTCACTTTTGAGGGGAAAATGTGTTTTGTCCCTTTATTCTTTCACAAGAAGCTGGGTTTTATTAAAAATATTTAAGTCGTACAACCAAACCTTTAACTGCAGCAAACACGCAAAGCACATGTTTAGGGGAGGCTTTTCCACATGCGTCCCATGGCCAAATTCTCAGTGTCCAAATAAGCTCAGGATCTGTCACGGATTTGTCCCCACCACTGGTCAAGCAAGACAAGCTGGCACTAGTGCTGAGCGTGGGCCCAGTGTTAAAGAGAGCACAGTGCCGAACTCTAGGTTCAAAGTTTAACACCATCAAGAACTCTAATGTATTTCTCCTAATGCATGTTGACCTCATTGTGACATATGAATTATAAAATTTGGAGGTCTAGAATTCAGCCCCAAACTCTGTGCTTTTGAATTAACAGAAGAGAAGGGGGAGGCAGGGGAGGGGGGAAGGTGGAAGGAAAGGAGAAAGGGTGGGAAAAGGAAGTGTGTTAGTTCTTGTCCACTTGACACAAACTAAGGTCATCTAGGAAGAGAAACCTTAATTGAGGAAAATATGTGCATCACATACTCTAGGCAAGTTTTTTTTTCCTTTCTTTTTCTTTCTTTTTTTAAGTGATTGATGTGGGAGGCCACAGCCCACTGTGGGAGGTGCTGTTCCTATGCATGAGGTGTGTGAAAGCGCAAGCCAAGCAAGCCATGAAGAGTAAGCCAGTAAGCAGCACTCCTCCATGGCCTCTGTTTCAGCTCCTGCCTCCAGGTCTCTGCCCATCTTGAGTTCCTGCCTTGTCTGCTTTCAGGAGGGACTTTAAGCTATAAACTGAAGTAAATCCTTCCCTCCCTGGTTGCTTTTGGTCGTGGTCTTTATCACAGCACAGAAAGAAACTAAACTAAGTCAGAGAAGAAACATGAAACAAAGGTAACTAATTCTCAGTGTGTCTAAAAAGTTCAGGTGAACTCCTTTTCTTGTCCAGAATTTACTGATAAACAGGTATAAATGGGCTGAAAGTTTAAACTTTGAACAGTAAATATGCACTAAAACTTAGCACTCCATGGATCATTTGGTTTCCAGTAGCCAGATCTGGAGCCCCTAATTCTAGAAACCCGACTAAAAGCAACTGTTCTGGAAAAAAAACACACACACACAGACTGCAGTGCTTGAGGAGTGGGTGCCAGGGTGAGAGTTTCCTGATTCAACTTTTGGCTCTCCATTAGCAAGCTATTTGAGGAGAGCACACCTTTGTCTTACCACCTACAGGGTGGAAATAATGAAACAATAGAGAAACTGCCCTCACTGGGTCAAGATGAGCAGTAAGCTAGCTAATTCATATAAAGTGATTGTAATATTGGTATGTGACACAGTCTTAGCCACTGTGATCATTATCTTTATGACCAGGCTTCCCAAGGTCTACTCCAGAATAAAAAGCCCTAAATGTGTCTTTTCTAGAGATCTGTGACTGTCACTATAAAGACATAAGCCCCACTGACAGGTCCTGCCTCTGGGCAGCAGGGAGACAGGATACTTCTCTCTGGGGACTACAGTGCTTCATCTGTAAAAGCTTTGCTTACCTTTGAAACTATTTGTAGGTGTGGAATAGCTACACATAGACAACCCTTGTGTGAAGTGACTTGATTAGGGAAATGACACCCTTCACAATAGTCCCAAATAATATAAAATATCTTGGTGTGACTTTAACCAAGCAAGTGAAAGATCTGTATGACAAGAACTTCAAGCCTCTGAAGAAAGAAATTGAATAAGATTTCAGAAGATGGAAAGATCTCCGATGCTCATGGATTAGCAGAATTAATATAGTAAAAATGGCCATTTTGCCAAAAAGCAATCTACAGATTTAATGTAATCCCCATCAAAATTCCTACTTAATTCTTTATAGAGATAGAAAGAGCAATTTGGAAATTCATCTGGAATAACAAAAAACCCATGATATAGAAAACTATCCTCAACAATAAAAGAACTTCTGGAGGAATCACCATCCCTAAATTCAAGCTGTTCTACAGAGCAAAAGTCATAAAAACTGTATGGTATTGGTACAGAGACAGGCAGATACATCAGTGGAACAGAATTGAAGACCCAGAAATGAACCCACACACCTATTGTCACTTGATCTTTGACAAAGGAGCTGAAACCATCCAATGGAAGAAAGATAGCATTTTCAACAAATGGTGCTGGTTCAACTAGAGGTCAGCATGTAGAAAAATGCATATCGATCCATTCTTATCACCCTGTACAAAGCTTAAGTCCAAGTGGATCAAGGACTTCCACATCAAACCAGATACACTCAAACTAATAGAAGAAAAAGTGGGGAAGCATCTCAAACACATAGGCACTGGGGAAAATTTCCTGAACAAAACACCAATGGCTTATGCTCTAAGATCAAGAATTCACAAATGGGATCTCATAAAACTACAAGGCAAAGGTCAACAAAACGACAACCAACAGATCTTTACCAATCCTACATCTGCTAAAGGACTAGTATCCAAAATATACAAAGAACTCAAGAAGCTAGACTCCAGAGAGCCAAATCACCCTATTAAAAATGGGGTACAGAGCTAAACAAAACATTCTCAGCTGAGGAATATCGAATGGCCGAAAAGCACCTAAAGAAATATTCAACATCTTTAGTCATCAGGGAAATGCAAATCAAAACAACCCTGAGATTCCACCTCACAGCAGTCAGAATGGCTAAGATAAAAAACTGCCAAGGTTGGACCCCCAGTGCAGGGTAATTTCAGGTTGGGGCTGGGGGTCAGGGGGGTGGATGGGGGAAAACACCCGTATGGGGGAGGGGGAAGGGATGGGGGCTTATGGACAGGAAACCAGGAAAGGGTATAACATTTGAAATGTAAATAAATATATCTAATAAAATAAAATTAAATTAAATTTAAAAAAAAAAGAGGTATCAAGGTGCCTCCGAGGACTTGGCAGATCCTTTTCTTCTCTTTAAGCAGGAGTCACAGAGAATAATGGAAAGTTTTTTTTTTTTTTTGGTTCTTTTTTTCGGAGCTGGGGATCGAACCCAGGGCCTTGTGCTTCCTAGGCAAGCGCTCTACCACTGAGCTAAATCCCCAACCCCAAATGGAAAGTTTTTAAGTGTTCTCTTTACTGATAACAGTCAGAGCTGAGCATTGTGATTGTGGACCAAGGAGTCTTGCTTGTACTTTGCCAGAGGAGGAAGGGAGAGAGGAGATGTAAGGTATTAAGAGTGTGACTTTGGTGCCACTCCTCCATCAGGAAAATAATTCAGAGCAATTAAAATTCAAAACGCATTCTTATACTTGCCTCCTGGGACTTATTTCACAGACGGCATTGCAACAGTAAACAGACATTGATTCACAGCCAGTTCTTTTAAGCATCTACCTCCACCCCACCAACAGAGGGTGTTCTTTGGACAGGTGCTACCCCCTACTGTCCTGTTCCCACTCGTTAATGAGTGGGAAAGAAGCCAGATGTGTCATTTAAGTCACATAAAATGAAAGTACAATGACTATAAATGAGAACCCGGCAGACTGTCCCGAGTCTTCGAGAGGCCCAAACCACGGGGCACTATGAGACCTGTTTTGGCTGTCCTGACAACATCTTGCTTAGTTTTGTTTGGGTTTCCAGCTATTTTCCAAAACCTTAGGGTTGCCAGAGAATTAGCCACTTGAAGTGTGATCTCATCTGCAAATGGTTTGGTTACCCGGAAGTTCCTTCATGCATGCTCTTCGCGCATGCTCCTCTGCACTCTGAGCACCCAGATGGCGGGGTGGTAGGAGGGTGATTAGGAGATGGAGTGCCCGCATTCCCGACTGGGCTGTTGTTCTTTTAAAGAGATTTTAGGGCCATATTTTTCCATCATAAAATATCTCAAATTTAATGAAGAATGCAACTTGATTCATACAATTGCGTACAACACAAAATTTTTCCTAAGTGACCTAATACTTCGGATCTGTAACATTTTTAGAACCTTAGGTTTAACTTGAACTGCCGTTCCCTGTTTACATTTCAATGGCTGGATGAATTTTACTTAAGAAATCACAACATTAGTTGTTTACAGATATAAATTATGATGCCCGATGTTCAAAACACTCACTAGTTCACATTTTATCAATTTAGAATCATAAGTTAAGCTTTAGCATGCTTTCTTCAAGTGTGGTACAGTTTAAGAACACTAATTGCAATATTAAGAAATAACATTCAAAATGTATGAAAACATTTTTAGGGTACTCAGGAACATTTTTAAACTCTTATTTACATAAACAATTCACGTATTGACTTAGATTGTCCTGCATTTCTTGTGTTTTTGAGGGGAGGAGAGAGAAAGAAACCCTCTGCATTATCCAAGTCACGGTGTCTCCAAAAGTCACTCTTGGTTAAAGTATTTGTAATTGAGAATTTGTACTAATGTCTAAGGGTGAGCCCTCCTTGGTGACTCTAGATACGGTGCCTGTGGATTTAGTAAATCTGCCAACGCTTCAATGTGTGTTATCCTCATTTGAGATCAAGTCATACAATAGTGAATACTCACAGCGACAAATTGGTTGTTTTCTAATTTAATGATGTCTCCAACTTTAACGTTCATCCATTTTTCATTCTGCAGTCTGAGAAGAGAACAGAAATATTCTGTTCACTAATGGAGTAGAATAAAAAGTAGAGTGGAGAGAAATATCATAGGCACATGACAGACTAGACGAGTCAGATGAGACTTTGTGACGACGGGAAATTAAAGGACAACTGCATGACCAATGAACAGTGTGGTGTCAGAGGCATTAAGTGATTCGTCCGTAGATTTCCAGTGAGTTCTGACACACATAGACAGAGGTCAAGACTCTGAACTATTGGCTGAGGGTCCGTGAAATGCCATGATCCCAATTCAATGCCGTTTTTATACAGCCTCTGTTGCCTCACAGAGCCCAGCTAGCTACACCCTCCTCAAGCTCTCAGCTAGTAAGTACAGGAACAGCATTACCACATCTCAGAAGTCAGGTGACTGGGGTAGCATCTAAAAGCTAAGACAGTGGCTCAGAACAGAGATCAACAGCTGCAACCTTTCTTTGAAGGTTGTGCATATAATGGTGTCCCATGCTCACACTGCACCACTTCCAAAAGGGTTGGGATGAATGGTGATAGGGCTCATTGGATCTAGCCCCAGGGTTACAAGGGAGTCAGGGTTTCCCACAGCCAGACAGGCCTTGCAGAAACAGACCACCTGCCGCTGGACATTGGATGTCAGACCCTGTCTTTGGAGACTCCTTGAAATGTAAACCAGCTTTGCTTTCCACACTGTCCTCATCCTGCTTCTTAGCAATCCCGCCTTTGAAGCAAAGACTGCTAGAACAAGATGGGTGTCCCCAGTAAGTCAAGGCAGCCAGGTGAACGCAGATGTGCGACTTTTCAAAACTAGCCCGGTCTACTCGCTTTAAAGGCTAAGAAATAGATTTAAATATTTATACAACTGTGAAATGTGCCTCAAACTGTCAACCTAGCTGGGTCATTTGGCTGAAAAGCTCAAAGAATTGTTCTTTAATGCAGATCCAAGTACATGTTGTTCTGGAAGTTTCTCGGCTGCAGCATTTTCATCTCTAGCCAAAATCTAATCTTTTTTTTCAGTGTCATGCCCTGTGTGCTGAGAAAACAGGAAGCCTTATGACCCTCACTTGTCGTTCTCTTTAAGGTACAGGATATTGCTATTTCTCGTGGGGTCTCCTCCCTTGTAGCATCAGTGACATCTCTCAGAGGCAGTTATTGGACATATGATGGAGTGGAGAAGGACTTCTTCTGTGGCTCATGGTCATTACATTACTACCGAAATGTTCTGCAGTCCCTTTTGAAAGTCTCTGTTTTGGGAAGCTAGGACCACCTTAAGTTTTGTTTTGAAATTCTTTCTACACCTCCTACTTCTATGGTCTACCCTCTGGATGGATCCACAGAAAATCGTGAGTGCTACCTCCCCCTCAGAGCACAGCCTCACTCAACTGCCTCTGAAATGACCTACACCATGAACTAGCAGACACTCTGCCAGACAAACGACCTACACCATGAACTAGCAGACACTCTGCCAGACAAATGACCTACACCATGAACTAGCAGACACTCTGCCAGACAAACGACCTACAACATGAACTAGCAGACACTCTGCCAGACAAATGACCTACACCATGAACTAGCAGACACTCTGCCAGACAAATGACCTACACCATGAACTAGCAGACACTCTGCCAGACAAACGACCTACACCATGAACTAGCAGACACTCTGCCAGACAAACGACCTACACCATGAACTAGCAGACACTCTGCCAGACAAATGACCTACGCCATGAACTAGCAGACACTCTGCCAGACAAGCGCCAGAACCCTAACAGGAAGCGCGCATAACCCTCACAGAGTAAGACCAGGATGGAGTCAGAGTCTTCTGAAGGAACACCAAGCAGATTTCTTAAGATGGGGAAAAGCAACTCCACTCTTACTATTAGAGTTTTGTAGGAAAGGTGCCTGGAGTTACTGGAAAACCATGGGCTCTGTGAGACGTCTTCATTAATCCTTTATTTAAGCTGCTATGCAAGAAGCAATGTGTATAATGCCATGTGTATAGGGGTCTGCACATTGTTTTTTGTATTCTATCTTATAAAGTACATAGGACATTACTCAAGAGAAACTTGGACATGTATCCAAGATATACTAAGGGTCATTGCTACAAAGTAGCCAAATTTACCAAATGAGTAAAAATCAATGAATACTCACAAATGATTTAAATTACTGGGTTCAGAACCCAGCTATTTTCTTTGCCCTTCCTGCTGCTACCACTACTGAGAGCAATGCAATGTCCCCTACAGCTTAGGGAAGAGATTTGCTTAAAAGATCATCCTCAAAATATTGATGAAACTGTTTGTGAGATTTCAGCTTATGTGGCGGCTGAAGCAGTGGATACGGGTGCTCCCAGCTGTGCCTGTGCGCATGTGCTGCGGAGGTGCCCAGACTCGGTTCAAGGGATCCTGCATCCAGGCTCCGCGGAGGGGACCCGGATGGCCTGTGGGCTGTAAAAACAACACAACCCCAAGAACTTGACATTTTTCAACCTAACTTTTTCCTCCATCTGCAGAGACTCTCCCAAAAGCATAAGGAGTTGTAACCTATTCGTTTTCTGAAGTAAATTCACCTAATTGTTCTGGGATCCTCAGAATTCAAGATTTGAGGAAACCCTAAACTATACAGTTAGATACAATCTAGCTAGGTCTTCCTTGAACCAGATGTATTTAAAAACAGATGGGATAATAATGTATCCTTTACCTTAGTAAATAATCCAATTTAAAAAGAAAAAAAGTCACAATATTTAGATCTAGAAGATCCCATAAAACAGGTGGTATTTAAGAACCACGGGATTTAGAGAAACACTAGGACACCCCACTCTTCAGAACATGGGGAGTAGAGTTTAAGAAAAGGGGGGTTGGGGATTTAGCTCAGTGGTAGAGCACTTGCCTAGCAAGCTCAAGGCCCTGGGTTCGGTCCCCAGCTCTGAAAAAAAGAGAAAAAGAAAAAAAAAGAAGAAGGAGTAAAGAAAAGGGGGTGGCAGCAACTTCTCCACAAAAACTCTTATGACTTGGTCTGTATCTACTTTCTCCAGCAAAGACACAGTATGCTGAGGGCTGGATGCTCGGCTAAAAACCCCTGAGTTTTCAAGCCTAAGGTTGAAATAGCACCCAGCAGAGCTGCACAGCACTCTTGGCTCCACTGACTAAACTCAAAGGTTTCCCATAAGTCAGACCGCGACCCATCACTGAAGCAAAAGGGCAGAAGGTTCGCCTGTAAAATGGACCTTCAGCGATGATGGCATCCTTTCCAAGAGAATACTTCCGGCTTCCCATTAGTGATACTAATTCCAAGGCAGGGGAGGGGATTTCCCATGGAAGTCCTAAGGTACTAGAGAGTGAGAATGTAATTGTTCTCCCCCAATTAGCCAGTCATCCTTCTCACACCAAGCTCGGTTCCTTTAGTATTCAGCACATGCCAGCACTAGGAAATTCAGAAGTATTCCCTGATCAGAGAGACCTTTGTTCAATGCTATATCATCAGAATTTAAGCAAGTATTTCTGACGCCATTCAATACAGATTTCTTGAATAACTTCTAAATAGATTAAGGAATATAAAAATCAATATTCCAAACAATGTATTAAATAATACCATTCGCCTAAATATATAACATTTCTAGCAATCCACAATGTTTAGTGCCTACTTACTGCACCCCTGAGCACAGATCCCTTCACATGGGGAGTCACAGATAAAATACAAATGACACCCCATCACATGTGAGCTTCAGATACAGCATATTGTTTTATGTATACGCACACCTCCTTGTGATACTCGGGATGCTGGGTACTAAACATCATTGCCATGAGTCTGGGATTTGAATGTAAATAGTTTTAAATTTAGATTTGTCGCATATGGTAAGACTATTAATACTTAACTTATCTCCCTTAATCCTCATGACCATTCATGAGTTGGGCCCCGCTTCTACTCAGATCACACAGGGGCTCCAAGATGTCGGAATGTTTACTCTCTTTGAAATATCTATTTAAGATTCAGATGCCCATGCACCTTGATACAGGCATCCCACTTAAAGAGCTGATCGTGTGGGATCTTAAACATGAGAGTACAAGGGTTTCACTGCAGCATCATTTACAGAAGTCAGCTAACAGACCACGGATACGACCATAGAATGCTTACATAATCGCAGATTATACGTATTCAGAAGAATTAACTGTCACTACCTGCACAGTCAGAAGAATAATGTAACCAAACAAAGATGACGGTGGGTCTGCATGCACTGCCATGAAACAGGGTCCAAGTCCATTGTTAGGTTAAAAGGGAGTGTCCAGACCTGCCCCTGCACAGCAGGATCCATGGGCTGAGACAGGGGTCTTCCTATGCAAGCTTTTTTTAAAATTTTTTTCTTTTATTTTTTGAGATTATATCATATCATTTCTCCCTTCCTTTTCTTTCCTCCAAATACTCTCATAGATCCCCTTCCTTGTTCTCTCTCAAATTCATAATCTCTCTTTTCCGTAACTGTTGTTGCATGCACATGTCTATGTATATGATATATATGTATATGTAGTATACATATGTGTGTATGTGTATGTGTACACACAAACATTTTCCTAAATAAAACCTGCTCAGTCTGTGTAACGTTATTCATATGTATGTTTTCGGGACTGACCACTTGGTTTTGGATAATCAGTTGCTGCGCTCTCCCCTGGAGAAGACTGCTTCCCCACTCTCAATATCCCTACAGTTCTCCTTAGTCCCTACAGTTCTCCTTAGTCCCTACAGTTCTCCTTAGTCCCTACAGTTTTCTCCTTAGTCCCTACAGTTTTCTCCTTAGTCCCTACAGTTTTCTCCTTAGTCCCTACAGTTCTCCTTAGTCCCTACAGTTCTCCTTAGTCCCTACAGTTCTCCTTAGTCCCTACAGTTCTCCTTAGTCCCTACAGTTCTCCTTAGTCCCTACAGTTCTTTGTGTACATTTGAGGCCATGTGAGCCTCCCTGTCCATGTTAGCACATCTGTCGGCATCATCCTCGTTTAGCTCCTGTTTAAGCAGCCGCATTGGTGAGACTTGTGGGTCGCTTCTGATATTCTTAGGAGACAAAGTCTCACAGGAAACCACCTAATCTTCCAGCTCTTAAAATCTTTCCTCCTCTCTTCCTCAGTGTTCCCTGAGCCTTTGGCTTGAGAGTTGTAGTGTAAACATTTCCATTGTTCTGGACATTTTGACTAATTGTGGTTTTGTCTAACAGTCTCCATCTGTCGCAATGAGAAGTTTCCTTGGTGGGTGGTGAGGACTACACTTATCTGTGGGCATAAGGACAAATATGTAGAGTATAGTTAAGGGTTGTGCTAGTAATAAAGTGGTAGTTGTAGATCTCCTCCAAGATCCATGACGTCACCAGCTGTGGGCGTTGTCTAGGTTTCCAGTACCAGGCATGGCTTTCCTTTTGTTGAGCAGGAACTAGAGAGCCGTTGGTTATTGCCAGCATATGTATGCCACTTCTGCGTGCACATATGTATGGTTATCTGCCATGCTGGTCCTTGCTTACGCACATACTTTACATACTTCTAGTTTGATTCTGTTGCCACGATAAACACCATGACCAAAGACTTGAGGAGAAAAGGATTTGTGTTATCTTACACGTCCAGGTAAAAGTCCTTCACTAAGGGCATGAAGTAAAGCAGAGACCACTGGGAGAATGCTAGTACTGGCTGGACCCCCAGGGCTTGCTCAGCCTGCTTTCTTATATAACCCAGGGCCACCTGTCTAGAGATGGCGCTGCCCACAGTGGGATAGGCCCTTCCACATCAATCATTAGTCAATAAGATTCTCCCAAGGACTCACCCTCAGGCCGGTCGGATGAAAGCAGTTCTTCAGCTGTGATTCCCTCCCTCCAAATGATGCTAGTTTGTATTAATTTAATAAAAAAAAAATAGCCCTCACTCAAGCCTTTAAAACCTCCATGAAGGCATTCCAGAGATGCGTGAGTAGTTGCCAGTGGTGGATGGAAACTCCAGGAACCAGAAAGAAGGCTTTACATCCATCCCAGACTCGGTCGAACAGCTCGGTTTTTTCATCATTACATCAGCTAACATTTATAGGTCAGTTGGTTTAAAAAAATAATGAGTGCTCCTTTAGATTTGTTTATTTCATGTATAGATGCTCCAGCTGCATTTATATCTTTGTACTACATGTATACAGTGCCCAAGGAGACCAGAGAAGGGCACTGGATCCCCTGGACCTGGAGTTACACGTGTTGTGAGCCACCATGGGAACTAAACCCAGGTCCTCTCCAAGAGCAGCCAATGCTCTTATCCCCTGGGCCACCTCTCTAGCCTATGAAAGCTTTCTTTGGGTTACATGTAAGTGGCAAGGCTTCCACTGGAACCCAACTTTGTCTGGTTATAAAATTCATGCCATTAATAATTCTGCATCCATTGTTCTTACTTTTCTTTCTGTGTTAAGTACATCCTACCTGCTCTAAAAGAGAGTGGGCCCTGAGGAGCTGGAAGAGTTTAAGTAAGGTGACGGTGCACAGTCCCAGTATTCAACACCAGCTGGTCCAAAGATAGCATGCAGTCATGGTCTCCTGACATAGATGCTCACTAGACAGCAGGGGGCTCTGGTTCTTCTCAACTCCAGCACTGTCAGAATTGAGCTAGAATAAAGCGGATAGTTTGGCCTCATGCCTCTAATTATACTGATGAGCAGGATCTCATTATGCGGAGAATGAACATAACGCTCATAACTTTGGAATCTACTTCTTTTTTGCCACGTATTTGTCATCCATAGTCAGCGAGAAAAACTGATAGAGCTGGGGCATTGTCTAATAAAGGATATATTAACTTTCAGTCCTCAAGATATTCCAAGCTTCCCGCCATGTACAGTGAGCTCATCGGAAAAGTATAAGCCTGGACTTTATTACTGTGATCCCTCCAGACTTGTCTTCTCAGAACCATGACTTCAATCAGGATTTACTTGTGGTCATAAGTAAAATATCTCTCTCCCCGAGGCTTCCACCATTACGTCACTCGCATTTCTCTCAGCGCTGAGATAAATCACTTCGCCCGTGATCGCTAGATAATGCACCCTCCCATTGGACCATCCGCTTTGTCTCCTTAGCACCTCCGTTATGAGGAGAAACAGAGCTCGAGCTCATGCTGCCAATGTATGGACAACAAGCCGTGGAGAATCGCTCAAACAAAAACTAAAAAATTTTACTAAAGGACTCTGTGGAGGGTTACACCACAGGAGCAGCCTTGGTACCCGAAAATAGAACATTCTGTTTAGCGTGGATTAGAACCTGGCATGTGGGGGTTGGGGATTTAGCTCAGTGGTAGAGCGCTTGCCTAGCAAGCGCAAGGCCCTGGGTTCGGTCCCCAGCTCCGAAAAAAAGAAAAAGAAAAAAAAAAAAAAGAAGCTGGCATGTTTTTAAACTCTTAAGCTTTTCAAGGATAAAATACTGGTGTCCTACTTATCACAGAAAGGGTGTAAAACACTAAAAGAGTGAGTTGTCGCAGGGTCACAGAACTCCCACTCGAGCTTTCCCATAATCAACTAATAGCTATGACCGCTTTTATTCTTACAAGGCACGTCATAAGGGCAGCAAGCTGATTTCTAGTTTACGTCTTTGAAGGGGCCACTGGTGCTCTCCGTCTGTGCATGCTGGCTGCCTGGATGTTGTCCCATCGAGAACATGTCCTCAGTCCAATCACAGACTCTCTAGTGACTTGCGGTTCTGTGGTCAGTCCCCATGTTCTGTCTTATCCATCCCAGTTGACTGCCCTTCTTTGCTCACTGTAGCTGCTTTGAATCCAGAACAATAGATCCCTGTGGCTGTGTTGGACTTACTAGCTATTCCACTGTGGTTTAGAAGCAGCCACCAAAGACCTCCTGTTAAAGGGTTGGCCACAGCCTGTGGTACCACTGAGAGGTGAGGAAACCTAATTCATGGACCTTATAAGAGTAAGTCAGACCACTGAGGGACGATTAGGATCCAGACCCATAGCCCTGGCCCTACTATTGCTGCTCAGTGACAAAGTGAGCAGCCTCATTCTGCACATGCATCAGTCAAATTGTCTGAGCCTCACTCCAGGTCCCAAAACGACGGAGTCAACTGATCGTGGACTGAAACAACCCTCTGCCTTTTAACTTTATTTTCACATGTATTCTGTCATAACAGTCGATGGTAACTAACACAGACACACAGATCCTTAGTCGCCCCTCTCTCTTCCTGTCCTCTTCGAATCATTGACGCCTTCACTATTACCCTGGGTGCTCAGATGCTTTCAACTTCAAATTTGGCTTTGACCCCTAACTTTCAACATTCTCCACCTCTACGGAATTAATTAATTTCTCAACAGACCTCTGGCTTCTCCACCTTGGGAAAAACATAACGAGGCAGCCACTAACATCACCACTGCATGTCTCTTCCCCTCGTTACTCATCTCAGGCCTCAGCAAAGAGCTATGAACTCCTGATCACACACACTGGATGCTCACACACATCCAATGAAGTACTATTCTCTCATTATTACCTTCAAAACATACCTAAAAGTGTGCAGAGTAGATGATTGCAGAAGTACTGTCAATTTTGTAAATATGTAGCATCATGGGTAAATATATTTTTAAAATATCTTAAATAAAAATAAATATATTGGGGCCTGGAGAGATGGCTCAGCAGTTAAGAGCACTGGCTGCTCTTTCAGAGATCCTGAGTTCAATTCCCAGCAACCACATGGTGGCTCACAACCAGTTGTAATGGGATCTGATGATGCCATCTTCTGGTGTGTCTGAAGACAGCTTCATTGTACTCATGGAAATAAAATAAATAAATAAATCTTTAAATAAATAAATAAATATATTTTAAAGGCCTCTAACTACAGTACTGAGGGATCCAATGTTCCTTTCTGGACCCCACATACACATAAACACACACATATGTATATACTCATTCATATACATACATACATACATATACATAATTAAATCATCAAACAACACAAAATGGGATAAACACAAAAATATCAAGAAATTGATGACAGCTATCAGGAGGTAATATATAGGCAAAGATTCATTGTACTGTTCTATTTGTGTGCCTGTGTGTCTGAAAACCCAACGATGACAAATAGTTAAGATGATGATGATGATGGTGGTAGACAGATAGATAATTGAAGAGAGATAGATAATTGTTAGGTATAGTCGATTTATAGGTATAGTTGATTGATAGGTAAATTAAATATACATAAATAAATAGATAATGGATAGATTTATTGATTAGCTTTTGAAACACATAAATAATATAAATAAATAAATAGGTGATTAATAGATATATAGAAAGATAGATGATAGGTAAATAGATGATAGATAGATGTTATATCAATAATAAAGGATAGATAGACAGAGAGACAGACAAGCCTACACAGCTTACAGCCTTCACTGATGTAACCAAAGTCTATGACATTGCCATCTCACCTGGACATGACTTGTCTTCCTCTTGCATCCAGTATCTTTGTAGCATCCAGAGAATTTTCTGTTAACTGGACAATTTTCCCGTGGAAAGCCTCCATGGCCTCTCACGACTTATAACATAAAACTGAAATTGGTATTCTTCACTCTTACCTATAAGAATTGGCTCTTGACTGAGCACAGTGGCTCATGCCTATAACACCACCACTTGGGATACTGAAGCAGGAGGATGACCACAAGTTTGAGTCCAGCCTAGGTTACATAGTGAACTGAAGATCAGCCTGGGCTGTAGAAGGAGACCTTGTCTAAGATATGAAAACGACCACTGTTGGGGATTTGGCTCAGTGGTAGAGCGCTTGCCTAGCAACCGCAAGGCCCTGGGTTCGGTCCCCAGCTCCGAAAAAAAAAAAGAAAAGAAAAGAAAAAAAATGACCACTGATTCTTGTTTGTCCCTCAGAACTCCCATCCTTGATGGAGACCTTATCATCACCCAGCTTATTTCTAATCTAGGGCAAATCCTACTTCTATCAAGAGGCCATTATATATAATATTATATACCTACACGAGTGATCTGCCTCCAACCCCCACCCAGGGCATTCAACCCCAATAACTAACACCTCAATTCCAATTGGTGCTGACCACATGTGCATGGGTATGGAGCCATCTGCTGGGGCGTAGGGAACCTGAAATCACATTGTTTACTTAAACAACAGTCTTTCCCACTGGAAAGGGGGCTAAGGCTGTGTCTAGCCGCTTGTTTCTGCATCCGTAACATGTAGAACACACACCTGGCATCCTGTGAGTTTGGGAGATATTTGCCGAGTAGAGATTTGAGTGAAGTAGCTGTGTGTGTAGTCACTCATACTGTGTATCTATTTTGCTCTGGAGTAAAGGTGAGAGATACTTTCATACAACTATTCTTGCTAATAAGACCCTGAAACATTATAACAGAGATAATAGGAAGAATAGCAAGGAGTGATGGGCAGCGTGGGTGGTTAAAACACAAAACATAGCAGGTTGGACAATAAGAGCATTGTTTTTTAAATAAAGAATGCACTTCGGGGGGTTGGGGATTTAGCTCAGTGGTAGAGCGCTTGCCTAGTAAGCGCAAGGCCCTGGGTTCGGTCCCCAGCTCCGAAAAAAAGAAAAAAGAATGCACTTTGGAGAGTCAAACTGTACCTCCTATGAGATAGCTCATGTCCTTCTTAGGCTCCACTGCCTCTGGGATAATCTGTGTCTTGGGGTGCTAGCTGGAAAAGTAAGTGCATTTTACTGAATTCCACAAACACAGAGCACTCACTATTGTCCAAGCTTGTCCCCAGCGAGGGAGAAACCCAATGTGGTAACAGTCAGTTCTGAAAAGGCTGACAGGAAGGAATACTGAAGAAGACTGACTTCTACAACGATGTGCACGCGAGCCGTGGCAGCATTGGTCATTGCCACAGCAGCACAAAAAGACTCTAGTGACCATTCTACCTGCCTGGCACAGGCACTGGGGAGATGTCCAGGTAGAGTGGTACAAGAGGGAGTCCCTGGAAATGGGAGAGCTGGAAAGAAAGAACATGCTGCAGTTGTGTAAGGCCAGTGTTCCGGTGCAGCCAGAGGTGGTCCAAGAAAGACTATACCAGCCAGAGGCTTTCAGTGGCGTAGAGTAGGTGGGAATGTTTTAAGCTAGGAATGTATTTGAGATGTACTATTTTTCGGGAAGGAAATGGGGAGGAATATGCCTGGGAGCAATAGCTATTGAGGCTTGAGAAGCATCAGCCAAACTTTACACTAAGCCGGCAGAAATCCCAAGGTGTACAACATTGCTTCCCACTAGAGGAATTCTTTTAGAAGACAATATTTAAAATGTATCTCCCAGCAGAATAGAAAGAAATACAGGGCAATATTAGATGATGAGTATAAATGGGTAAGCCACACAAAAAAATTAAAAACAGCTAATAAATATGTTCAAAAACACCACCACTAGAAATCAGGTGGGCAAGGTGGGTCTGCACACTTAACAGCCAGGTTTTTAAGAAGCTAATACTCAAAGTCACGGTGACGCTGTTGGAAAACTACTCTCATCAGTTCAGACATGAGAGTGAGTTCACATAAACTTCCTGGAAATGAATTCAATAATATGTTTTAATAATGCCTCAGCCCTTCCTTAAAGAGGCTTCTCTTTGCAACAGAGACCGTTAAATAAAAATAAAACAGTTGATCAAAATGCTGGAAGTAAGGGACTGTGTTCCACCTGCCCCAACTGATAGCCACGACCTTAGTAAGCCAGCATAGTCCTCAACCATATTCTAAATATCTGTCCTTATGCCCACAATCAGTGTAGCTCTCATCCCCCATCAAGGAAATGACTCTTTGTAACAGATGAAGACCAATACAGAAAGCCATAACCAATCAAAATGCAGAGCTGTAGAGCCCAGTGGATACATCCCTAATTCAACTTCCCCACCTAAGGCTCCGTCCGGAATACCGCTGGGGATGGGCCAGAAAGACTGTAACAACCAGAGAAACAGGAAGTCAGCTGTGAGATTGTGTCTCCTAAAACTGTCATGGAAGCTACACCATGAAGTCTCAACGACACTCAACCTCAACAGGGACGATGCCAACATGCTAACAGGAAGGGGGAAATGTCATGGGCCCCAACCCCGCACAAGGGACTACAGGCAACTAAGAAATGCTGAGAGCAGGACAAAGTCTTTCCCAGGGAAGAGTCTCCCTATTGGTTATCCAACACAAGATAGTCCCAAAATGATATACATAAAAGTAACATCATATACACTGAGCAGGTTGTATTTTTATACTTGGGGAATATATATATGTGTGTGTGTGTGTGTGTGTGTGTGTGTGTGTGTGTGTGTGTGTGTATGATATAAAAATTTAAATGTGATATATACATATATGTATATTATATATATCACATTTAAATTTTTATATTATGAATTTTAATAAAATAAAATGTGTAAATAAAATAAACTTTAATAATAATTAAAGTCAATTAAAGAAAAAGGCCATAACTTTGAGAGTGAGTGGTTGGGTACATGGGAGGGGTTGGAGGGAGGAACAGGAAGGGGGAAATTGTGCAATGGTGCAATTATATTTTAATGTCTAGAAATAAAAAACTAACACAATAAATAGTTTAAAAGAAAAACAAAACCCCTTGAATCTGCAGTTTCAAATCTCCACTGTTCTCAAATGTTCTCTACCACGATTGCTGAATACTATTTTCCTGTCCTTCATTGTCTCCCAACTCCAAGGTGCTTTGGTCCTCGACCTTAAAAGGAGATTCAAGAAGTGACACACTGCAGTCTGGAGAGAAAGGAAGAAGAAAGAGAAGGACGAAGAATCAGCAGTTAGTCTCTAAAACAGAAAGGGTGTCCCTGCCAGGGTGAGAGCAGAAAGAGGGGCAGCCCCTCAGCCACACAAATTAACGCACAAGAAAAAATAAAAGCCTTTTGAAATTTCCTTTTGTAATGAAGGGTTGGGTGTAGAAGAAAAAAGACAACCAAGAAAATGCTCACTGAGCTGTCCCTGGGGCCAGAAGCAGCTCAGAACCTGGGCATCTTGTGGCACAGGAAAGAAGGGTGCATGCCCCTTTTTTCTATTTTTAATTTATCTTTTTCTTATATCGTTAAGCATATATTATACTATTTGTTTCGTTAAACTTTCAGTGGGAAAAAATTATACGGAAGAAAGCAAACCGCCTTCCGAAATCAGGCACAGAGCAGTTTAAGTCTGGGCTCCGTTGATCCCAGACCGTAATTCTACTGTGCAAATGTTTAAAGAGACGACGCCCCTCAACCGCTGATGGAGACAGTAAACAGACTGCGATCAGGGCCAGTTAATTTCCAACAGACACTTAATAACTAAGTCTAGAAAGGGTGAGTAGGGGACAAGTCTTTCCTTCTGGCAGAAAACTTAATATTTTTTATATTCTAAAACTATTTACAGTTCATATGGTTTCCAGACCCCCTCTCCCGAAGCAAGGGCCTCATCCTCCTGCCTGAGTGCCTCAGCGCTCCACATGTGACTCTTTAGGCAGCCAGCCAGGAGAGCATTTGATTTGAAATGAAGCCTTAAATTTAGCAGTGTGACGGGGAGGCCAATCTGAACACACATGCCTGGGAGGGACAAGGACACCAGATGGGGCTGAAACAAACTATCACTGGCCAATTCAGAAAGCCTCGCTAGGACGGCAAGGTCTGGGCAGGCCCCGAGGGCCATCTCTGCCCTCATGGCAGCGTCTAGAGCCAGCCAGATGGGTAAGTTTGCCTGTCTGGTGTGGAGCACCAGTCTTGCTTCGTTCTTTGGAGTCCACTTCGTCCCTCCAGCAATGTTCAGCTCCTGTCTCCTGGGATCTCCTGCACTTCTAATTTTAGTAACTGGTCAATTGCACCTGAGAGAGGGCATCAGGGAGGGCATTTCCAAGCTTCCTTTGTCTTCAGATCTAATTTAGAAGTCGCTAGGCTGCTTTAGATGTTTTTCTAGACTGTGGTAACCAATCACCCCGAATATGTGGCTTAAAGGAGCAGAATGTTATTCTTTCTATTAGCAGGGTGTCTGCAAGAAAGGAATCCCTTTCTTGGGAGAGGGTCTGTCTGCTTTCCCTGCTAGCTTCCAGTGGCCCTTGAGTTCCTCCCTGTGGGGCTAATTAGCTCGAGTGTGTGCCCCCTATCCCTACCCTCCTCCTCTTCCTCCTCCTCCTTCATACTGCCCTCTCTTCTCAATCTCAAGACACTTGTGGTAGAGTCTAGGACATACCCTGATCCAGGGTCATTTTATCTCAACATCTAAATTATACCTGCAAAAATAAACAACTTTATTCCAAATAAGACCACACCCATGAGTTCTGTAGGTCGGGAGTAGACAAAGCTACCAGCACGGTAGAGCATAGACAGTCACAATTGTATCTGAAAAGAACACTTCACAGAGGAATAGAACAGAAAAAGCAAAGACAAGGGAGACAGAAAGAATAGTAGAATGTGTCAAGTTACCATGGATCTGGGAAGCAAGGTCAAGAGTAACTTCTATATCGTATTCATAATCTTAATTTTCTAATGTCTCTATCCATAATACACTGGTCATATGCTAATTTAAAATTCATGGGCACAATGAGCCCATTTAGTGTATCTCAGGCAGAATGAGCCAATAGTAGAAACTTTCAGTGAAGAAAACTTTATTCAGATGGATAATCAACCAAATACTATCAAAACATTACTTCAGTATAGACAACCTTTGAGCTTGGATTGGAACCAAACTACATTTCTAAAGTTAATATTCTCACTTCCCCAAGATCTCTGGAGCTTGGGTTTTCAAAGGGGATTCTGAAACCTCAACCTATCACTTTTTGTAAGGGAGAAAACAACCCAAATGTTAGGGATTACAGTAGAGCCTGCTGCATGTGTAACTCTCATTGCCATCTATAATAAGAGAACCGGTTACAACAGCAATGGGGTCCAACTGGAGCCAAGAAAGATTCGAGCCATACCGAATGGCAAGGGGAGGCTCACATGATGATCCCCAGATGCTGAGGAAAGACCATGGAGCCAGCCACACTGGGCACCAGACACTGGAGGACAAAGAGTAAAGGCCAGAGAATAATTCTGAGGTGGGGAAGAGTTGGGTTCCCACATTGTTTGTTGAGGGGTATGTGGTGTCAACCTCCTCTACATAACCTAGGGTCAATATTGTGTGAGAGGCTCTTTGAAGGAACTTTAACAGTTCTCTGTGTTATATAAACCTTAAGAGAAAATAGGACTGCTACTAAAAACTCCATGTGCAGGGTTTTGAAAGTGTTACAACACCCTATTATATCAAGATGCACCTCATTTGGGGAAATAGTTGCCCTTTCAGAATTCAACCCTGAAAAATTCTATCTATGCAACATCATTGGTTATGATGGAAAATTGTTATATTAACTAAAACGACTTTGCAGCTTGTGTACAGAAGTCAGCCCTTTGGCAAGCAAATCCTTCTGTCTGCAAAGCTGGCAAACACAAACTGCCCGAGAAATGGCTGAGCCAAGACTTTTTTTTAAAAGCGCAATTAATTTTTTGAAAGTGAAACTTTCTGAAATATTTTTATTGTGAATTAGAAACATGAGGTAAAGATGAATTTTATTTTTATACTTCGCTGAATCCAAATAGCACTTCAAACTATTCCTATTGCTTTACTTCTGAACTCATTGTTAAGTCCATGAAAGACTGTCTCATTGAAATTGCTTTTGAAAACCAGAAAGATTCTTCTCCTCAAGTTCTCCTTTAAAATATGCAAAACTTTTTTTTACCTGCTATGTGATCACACAATGGTGTGTCCTTAAAGTAATCATATGTGATCACAATGGTATGACCATATGTAACCATACGTGATCACAATGGTATGACCATAGTGTATAAGCAATCTAGGAGGCTAGAGATGAAAGTAACTCAGAGTATCTTCTCGGGTAAACCAAAAATCTCCATTCCAGTCAAAGTAAGATGGCATAGGTCAGGGTAGGGAGCATTAATTCTCCCATGTATCCAGAGTCCCACTCTTCCATTTAGAAGACACAGAGATACATACTCAGTGTGTACCAGCAGCCGACACGCTAAGCTCAGTGGTGTTTGTGTTTAGTTGTTGTTGCGGATTCTCAACTAAAAAGTATAAGAACCTGCCAGGAAACATTACAGAGGGGGAGGGCAGAAAGAACATGAGGGTCAGAGGATAGGGAAAATGTGCAATACAAAGATGTCTGCTGGAAGTGACACAGTCATTGCACCCATGAACTCGCTATAGCAGTCTTTATCTGCACAAGACCTGTATAAGACTGGGTATCCGAGAGGCCATCATTCATAGGGGTGGATGGATTTACTGATGAATTCTACAAAATTTTCAAGAAAGATTTAATACTAACACTTCTCAAACATTCCTATAGAATAGTCAAGGAAGACAAAGAAAGAAAACTGCAGACCAATCCCTCTAAGAGACAGATCCCTCAGCAAAATGCTCTTAGACTGAATTCAAGTAATCACAAGCAAGATGACTTCATCCCAAGAATACAAGATGGGATCAACATAGCAAATCCAAAAATGTAATATACCACATTAACAGACTTAAGACAGAAATTATGTGCTCTTCATCATAGTTGCAGTAAAGGCATTTGACAAAGTTCAACAATTTTCCTGATAAAAAGCTCTGATGACTGAAGGACAGTGAGGGTGCACGCCTTTAGTCCCAGCACTAAGGAGGCAGAGGCAGCTGGATCTCTGAGTTCAAGGCCACCCTGGTCTACAGAGTGAGTTCCAGGACAGCCAGGGTTACACAGAGAAACCTTGCCTGGAGGAAAGGAACTGATGAAACCACAAGTAGGCAGAAGACAGCTCAACATACGAAAGGCTACACATGGCAAGCCTCTGGCCAGCATGACACAATTCCTTAGACTCTGGCGCAAGATGCGGGCACCCATTCCCTCCAGGCTTATTCAGCACAGAGTACTGTAGGAAGGCAAGATATGAAACAAAACACAAAGGGAGTAAAAACTCAAAAGGAAGAAATTAAATTATTCTTTCTACAGACAATAAAACTCTATACTTAAGACTCCAATGAACTCCATCAAAGAACTCTTAAAGCTGATAGTTTCAGGAAATTTGCAGGATACAAGGTCAATATGAGTAATCAATAATTTTTATATGCACTAACAACACTTTCTGAAAAAGAATGTCCATTCATGATAACTCAAAAATACATAGGGATAGAGCTAAGCAAGAAGAGAGACTTTAAGACACTGACAAAATTCAAGACAACGGACAATGGGAAGACTTCTGTGTTCCTGGATTTTCAAGATTCATATTGGGAAAATGACCATCCTACCAAAAAGAATCTACTGATCTACCAATGTCCCAGTGACATTCTTCAGCAATCTAGAAAAAAAATCTAAATTCCACATGGAGACACATTTAGCCAAAGCACTTCTAAGCAGAAAGAACACACCCAGAGGCATCCCATTGCTTGACCTCAAACTATACTACAGATCCACAGTGATAAAGACATAAAACAGTGTTAGCAACATAAAAACAGCTGTGTGAATTAACGAGGCCTAATAAAAGACCCATAGATAACCCATGCAGCTACGGTCACTTCACTTTTGACAAAGGAATCAAAAACACTCACTGGGGAAACAGACAGCCTTTCAATAATGTAAACTGGATATCCGCCTGAAGAGGAACGGAAAGAGATCCATATGTTTCACCAGGCACAAAAATGATCATTCCTAGCTGGATCAATGAGCCATGACGAGGTACACATGCACAGTGGAATTTCATTTAGCCCAGAAGAAAAATAGAAAATTACTTTTGCCGGAAAATAGTTAGAACGGAAAGCACTTTCTTGGGGTTTTTTTTTTTTCAATATTTACTTTATTCTTAAATAACTGAAACCAGTAAAGCAAAGCACAGAGGAAACATTTCAGAATACGGATATAAGCAACACATTTCTGAATGGAATGTCAATCACCCCAAGAACTGACAAGTAGGAATCCGTGAAATTAAAAAGCTCCTGCAAAACAGAACCACCAACAGAACAACCAGAAGGCCTACAGAATGGGGGAAACCTTGTGATCTGTGCCTTAGAAAGGGGGCTGATATCAAGAATATATAAATAATTACACAAATTAAATAGCAAAAATCCTGCTGATCAATAAATGGGACACTTCTCTGAAGAAATGCTTTCTAAAAGAAGAGCGCAAACAGTCAACAAATACTTTTTAAAGTGTATTACATCTCTAGCCATCAGAGTGGAGCAAAACTAAACTAACATGAGGTTCCATCTCACTCTAGTCAGAATGGCCATCATCGAGAAAATCAATGACAGTGGATGCGAATGAGGACGTAGGTATTGAGAACTCCCTCGCTGTAGACAGGAGTGTGAACTAGTGGGATCCCTGTGGAAAACATGTTGTGGCTTTGCAAAAGACTGAAAATAGAGCTTCTATAGGGCCCTGCTGTCACACTCAGGCATGAACCCAAGGTCTCTGTGTGCTACCACACAGATATCTGCACAAGCATGTTTAATACTGCTAAATCTACAGTAGCTAAGAAATGAAGTCACACTCTATGTCCATCAACAAATCAATGAACCATGACAGTGGGGTACTGTGGTGCTTTGAGAACACTTGGCCCATGAGAAGTGGCACCATTAGGAGGTGTGGTCTTGTTGGAAGAAGTGTGGTCATGTGGAGGAAGTGTGTCACTGTGTGGGCAGGCTTTGAGGGAGTTCTCAAGCTCCACCCATTATAGGAGAGAGCCTCCTTCTGGCTGCCTTCGGATCAAGATGTGGAACTCTCAGCTCCTCCAGCACCATCTACATGAGCACTGCCAGGCCTCCCACCTTGATGATAATGCACTGAACCCCTGAACCTGTAAGCCAACCCCAATTAAATGTTGACCTTGGAGTTGCCTTGGTCATGGTGTCTCTTCACAGCAAAGGAAACCCTAACTAAGACAGGTACATATACACATGGAATTTCATTTAGCCTAGAAGAAAAATAGAATTATGCAATTTGCAATCAAATGATTGGAAATGGAAACTTACTTTCTTCAAGTTTTTTTTCAATATTCATTTTATTCTGCATGTCAGAGTGTTTTGTTTACATGTATATCTGTACACATATATATGTGCCTGATGCATGCAGAAGGCACTGGATCTCTTGGAATTAACTGGGATTTGAACCTTAGGCTCTTTGCAATAACCACTCTTAACCACTGAGCCATTTCTCCAGCCCTGAAATTATTCTCTTTTAATAATTATTTTATTATTCTTAATCATGTGGGCATATGAATGCAAGTGTCCTTAGAGGTCAGTGGCATTTGATCCCTTTAGAGCTAAAGTTACAGGCAGTTGTGAGTTGCCACTTGTGAGTTCTAGGGACTCATTTGCAAGAACAAATGCTCTTAACCACTGAGCCACCTCGGTCTTTCTCTTTACCCAGTCTCAGTGGCTAAGACAAATCTGTATGTCCTCCCTCATATGTGGACCCTAGCCTCTTACCGTTAGCCATGTGTGTCCAGATGGGAATAGATTCGGGTAGAGCCCAAAAATGAAGAAGGAGCCTATGAGGCTGGGAAAACAGAGAAGCTTTAAAAGAGGATGTTGGGGAAGGCAGTAGAACACTTGGAACAGGAGGATGCTGGAGGTGAGAGAGTACAGTGGGAAGGGGGCAGGAAAAACGGAGAATCGTGCAAATGGAACATGTCTGAAAAATACAGAAAACTATTACTGCATATGATAGTTCAGAAAATTCATTAAAAGTTTAAAAGATATGAAGAGTCTTCCATGCCAAAAAAAAGTAAGATAAAAGGAAACATTGGTCGGGATCTTGAAGGTTTCTTTCCCAATTCTCTAGTGTTTCCCTTTTGTTTGGGAACAACAAACATGCTCACGTCTGAATCACTGCTGACGTCAGTACTGCTTCCATGAATGGTATTTATCGATGCATGAATATAATACGAGAGAAATTCATGCTACTGTGGATAATGTGTTCTAAATTCAACTATGGGAGGCATATAAAGGCCTATCGTTGCTACTTATTTGGTACTACAATGTCAAAGACACGTCTGTGTTCCACAAAAGAAACTCCCAAAGAATTTGCTAAGTGTGAAAAAGACCCATGAAACAATGATCAAACTATACTTCAACTTCCAATGCGTTAAAGGACAGAGATATTCGATTAAAATACAAAGCTACCAATCGTTTAAAAAACCCAAAGTAGGCTGGAGAGATAGCTCAGAGGTTAAGAGCACTAGATGCTCTTACAGAGGTCCTGAGTTCAATTCCCAGTAGCCACATGGTGGCTCACAACAGTCTATAATGAGATCTGATGCCCTCTTCTGGCCTAGAGGCATATATGCAGACAGAACGCTGTATTTATAATAAATAAATAAATAAATAAATAAATAAATAAATAAATAAATCTTTAAGAGAAGGAAGGAAGGAGGGAGGGAGGGAAGGAGGAAGGAAGGAAGGAAGGAAGGCAGGCCAAGGAACAGATTTCTTACTTGCTATTAATGAGCACCTCAGACTGCCGGTTATTCACTTGATTATCACTCTTGTGACGGAACTGAAAAAATAAAGTTTAAGAAAGACCGTCTTAAGTCACTCTTTGTCAATCCTAACAGCAACACCGGCATATGTTGAGTTCATCTGTTTGGACAATGTTGCTGTCCAAATATGAGCATAGCTTGCACTTACTGTGAGCAGAGTTCCATGCACAGCTAACCAGCGCTCACCCTCCTACATCTCACCCTGGCACACACACATCACCGAATCCTCTGTGTGCACTTATATGCATGCATATGCTGCATGCTAGACCCATAACTCTAACCCTTGTTACATCTCTAGTTGCTTCTAAGAACACAGCCTGACATTTGCCTCCTAGACCAGAGAAGACCTACACTGGTTTTGAGAACTTTCACCAGGAACTGGAGGTTCTATTCCTCACAGGCGCACTCTACTTGCAGCTCAGTCTGCTCTGTGGTTTTCTTAAAAGCTGAGTAATTGCTTTTAACAACCTATATTTTATTCTTCAGAAATCTGAGTTGTTAACAGTGATATTATGCAACACCACCCACTTAAAACAGAAATCAGAATGAAATACTGAATTATACTTGGCATGATGCTTTATGACCAAGTGATCAGACTTCATATTGTTTGCTCCAGCAAAGTAAGCGTCTTATATCTCTAGGGACAATCCAAATATTAGGAACTTTGCTTTAAGCTCTGAAACTGGAAGCCATTCAGAACCAGATACACAAACACGCATGTACACACATCATACTTGTGTCAGACTTTCTCTTTTCCAACCTCAGATGTCATAGTATCAATGTGTACCTTGAAATTGATTAATCACTTTATTAGGGGACAGACACATACCACGTCAAGCATTATACACTTGTGTGTGGCCAATTTTAGATGGCTCATATCAAATTATGGATTTATTTAAAAAATTATACATACAACTGTGAAGGAGCATCACATAAGTTAATTACAAGCCTTCCTCGCTGCCTCACACTTGACCACTCTTTAGCCCCACTGGCTGGGTCTCTGTTTCCATAAAGGTAGACATTTGGTTAAAACGGGAACACCCGGCCTTCTCAGGCATGAATACTCACAAAGTCGTCGGTGGCATCCTTGACAGCTGTCATCGAGATCACCAGGACCAGGGGCACGATGGTGGTGAACCATGTCAGGGAAGAGATTTCTGGAATGAGCTGAAAAAGCAACATTTTCAGCCATTTAAGATTTTTTAAATTGGAAACGCATTCCAAACTTTGTCAATTAATTGCCTAAGACTTGAAGAAATCAATGAGATTGCGTTCAGCTATTTGTACAAAAGTAAACTAGCTAAGAGGATTCAACTGTGTGCATTCCATTGCAAAACATTTTGAGAAATAGCTTTATGCCAGCTTCCAGACTGGTTAAAATAAGATTAAAACTTAAAAGCGGGCTTTTTGAGCTCTTTCTTGGACACACATCTTCCAGCTGGTTGTTACATTGTCGCTGGTCCCTCAGCTTCTCATCTTAGTCTTCAGGAAGTTACCAGAAGGAAGTTAGCCCCCGTCAAAACACTTGCTAGAGAGCCTTTGATCGCCTGCCTTAGAAAGGGGTAGCCAGGTATTTGCATCTTAAATTGGATGCTCTGAAAATCTGAGTTAGTTTCTGTGCCAGAATGACTGTACAAATTCCTGGCTATGTCTCCACATTCACAATGCTTTCCCTACAGGGCACAGAATGCACTGTGACTGAGTCAGAGCAACCTGCAGCGCTGATACCACGTCCTTACGTTTCCTACCCCAGTTTCACAGCTGAGGCATCTAAGGTATTAAAAATCCCAGCAAGCACACACACAGCTAAAATATGTACCTAGGTCCCTGACTCCCACACTAGTCCCGTGTGTCTCCACCTCGAGTGCTACTACCTAAGACAGACAAGCATGCGACCCTATCAGACAGATGTGGTTTGTTTTGTTTCTTAATCAGATTGGATTCACTTGGAATCTGTTTCGGGGCTGTCAGGCAAGAAATGGTCCAGTAGACACAGTCATGGGGTGGAGATCAAGCCCTACAAATAATTCAAAACTAAATCAGTTTTATATAATAAATTCTGCACAATTTCTTAAACCTCAAAAAAATAATAAAACCCTGAGTGTTAATTAATGACATAAGCCCCAGCATCCTGCAACACACGTGGTGACTGCAGGTCAAATAAGCAACCAGAAGATCCAAGGTCGAGGCTTCCCAACACAGAGGACTGAGCAATGCCCAAGGATATAGAAAGTTAATTACAAGGGGTTGGGGATTTAGCTCAGTGGTAGAGCGCTTGCCTAGCAAGTGCAAGGCCCTGGGTTCGGTCCTCAGCTCCAAAAAAGGAAAAAGAAAAAAAAAAAGTTAATTACCCTGACTTGACCATTACATACTGTGTTGTATAATCTGAATTCTCACACTATACCTCATAGATATGTATAGTAGTACATGTTAATTCAAATAAAAATAACTTAAAGAGACACAATAAGAAAACAAAGCAAAGGGTTCCTGGAGACACAACAGAAGCACCTGGTGAGCAGCAGAAGACCCCACTATTGCTCCCCGATCGCTAATCCATTACTTTACATACCATCTCCCCTTCACAGCTCCCAGACATTTGTCAATAAATGATATTAAACACAGCCACCTCAACTGTCCCTTCCAAATATAAAAAACAAAAGCCTGAGACTGTAAGTAAGAATGCTGTGAAAGGCCTCATCAAGAATCCAAAAGCAATTTTATGATACTGGAAGGAGAGACCAAGAGCTGTATTTCCTTTTATGAATAATAGCAATTTTTCATTCATTAGGTTCTTTTGATTGGTTGGTCTCATCTGATTTGATCTGGTTTGGTTTTTTGCACAAGAAATATCCAATTATTCTTAACTATATCATTTTTTTCTCAGAGAGATTTCAAACCCTCTAATCTCAGTTCTTTTATTTTTATTAAACTGACTTCATTCTGGCCAGTGTCTTGACACCTGCTCAAGACAATAACTGCACAGGAGACAACAGAGACTGAGGAAATTAAAAAAGTCATCAGATCCTACTACAAAAGCCTATACTCAACAAAACTGGAAAATCTGGATGAAATGAACAATTTTTCTAGACAGATATCAGAATACCCAAGATACAATCCACAGACCACATGAAGCTCAAGAAGAAGGAAGACAAAAGTGCAGATGCTTCAGTCCTTCATAGAAGGGGGAACAAAAATACACACAGGAGGACAAAGTGTGAGCAGAGACTGAAGGAAAGGCCACCCAGAGACTGCCTCACTGGGGGATCCATCCCATATACAGACACCAAACCCAGACAATATTGAGGATGCCAAGAAGTGCATGCTGACAGGAGCCTGTTACAGCTGTCTCCTGAGAGGCTCTGTCAGAGCGTGACATATACAGAGGCGAATACTCGCAGCCAACCATTGAACTAAGAATGGGGTCCCCAGTGGAGGAGTTAGAGAAAGGACTGAAGGAGCTAAAGGGGTTTGCAACCCCATAAGAAGAACAACAATATCAACCAACCAGACCCTCCCCCACAGAGCTCCCAGGGACTAAACCACCATCCCAAGAGAGCACAAGGATGGACTTATTTCTCCATCCGCATATGTAGCAGATGATGATCTTGTCGGGCATCAATGGGAGAAGCCCTTTGTCCTGTCAAGACTTGATGCCTCTGTGTAGGAGAATGTCAGAGTGGGGAGATAGGAGGAAGTAGGTGGGTGGGTGAGGGAGCACCCTCATAGAAGCAGGGGCAGGGGGGAATAGCAGGTTTCTGGAGGGGAAACAGGGAATGGAAATAACATTTAAAATGCAAATCTAAAATATCCAATAAAAGAACAAAAGATAATAACTGCATGAGACTCTTAAGCAGCAGTGATTGATCTAGGAGATAAATGCAATCAGAGGTGATAGCAACAGAAAAGTAATATACATTCTCTCTCTCTCTCTCTCTCTCTCTCTCTCTCTCTCTCTCTCTCTCTCTCTCTCTCTCTCTCTCTCTCTCCCCCACCCCATAGGAGTTGGAAAACTTGGGAAGCTGACTGGACTGCCAGATAGGTAGGACCCTACACGAATGTGGAAGAAAACAGAGAAAGAAAAGCCAAATCCTACTGCAGTGGTTACTGTCTGAGAATTCAGTCACACCACAGAATACACTCATCTTCTGCTGAAGCTAGTAGGGATCTCTGGCACTTGCAATGAAAATATTAACACATACAGTATTGAACTGAAGATCTTACACAGCACTCCATCTAGATCTCACATGGTAGAGTCGTATTCTTTTTTGGGGGGGGTTCTTTTTTTTGGAGCTGGGGACTGAACCCAGGGCCTTGCACTTCCTAGGTAAGCGCTCTACCACTGAGCTAAATCCCCAGCCCCGTAGAGTCGTATTCTTAGCTCTTACACACAGCACACAACCTAACCTGGATCTACCAACTTGTCTAATCACATCATATAAAACAGAAATGGAATAAATCATTGTCTGATAGGAACTATTGAGGTGGGTTTGAATCTTTCTTGATATATGCCCTTTTCTTCCCAAAACACTGATCAAAGTTGAAATTTCATTTAAGCCCAGTTTTAGTTAAATAGGGAAAGGGTATTGACTACTAATAAACCCCTCAAAATGATTTAAAAAAACAGTCACACTACAGTGAAATAATATATCAGATATTTCTTTTATAAGTGCACACAACGTATCATTGTTCTTAGATTGAAGGGAAATTTGACAAAGTCAGTCCCACAACTTCATAGTCTTAGGAGTGAAGCCCCACCCTGTTAACGTAGGAGAATGATGAGGAAAGGAAGAAGGCCATGAGTAGCAATTATTAGACTTCTATGTGATTCAAACAAAATTGAGATTCTTATATGGTTCAGATAAAGGTTCGTATTAAAAAGACCTAGGTGTCGAAGTCAATAAATGCACTGTTTTTGTTTTACCCATTCTTGGCCCTGCTTTGTTTTTAAAACAAAATGTAGTAATACCATTAAAAATATAATAAGAATAGTCTTATATAATCATGAGCGATTTAACAAAATAAATTCATGTATGTTCTAGAATTATAGAAATACTTTCAACAAATGGATAACGAAGAAATACAGCTTAAAGATTACCTGTAGTATCAGAAGAAAAAGGAAATAGGCATTTGCCACCCTTTGGAACTGCTCAAATAAATTAATTGGCAAGAATGTGAGAATGTTGTACTTGGACGTGTGGATACGATTATCCTGAAAAAGAAAAGGCATCATGTTAGTTTGTGTGGAGGCATTGCCTGTTCTAACTCTCACACATACCGAGCTGAGTGCAGTTGTAGACAACACTTAGCTGTCTAGAGGTCTGAAGCTCCACAGCCCAAGACCTCCCCATTTCTTAAGGTAACATTGTCCTAATGCTAGGCAAAAGGACTGAGGGCCACATCAGCCACAGAGTCATGGGTCACATACAGGTTGGCTTCTGAGACTTTTCTCCTCTTGTGTGGTCTTTGGTGGATATTGCAGGAGTGCCCACTGTGTTGCTTAAGGATCCCTGAGTTCATGCTGGATTTGCATTTAGATAATGATCTGTCTGATCTATCTCCCCAAAATATGATCCATTTGGGAAACTGACAAGGGATTTCTATGTCTGGAGATCTTCTGGGATGGGAACCCTACTGATTACAAGGTAGCCTGTCCTTAGTTTGGAAGGGAATTACTGGAAAAAAATCTTTAATCCAAAAAAAAGTAAATTTGTCTCACTGTAATCTCTTGCTCGGTGCCAACCAAGGAATGTCCCTCGGGTCTCCTAGACCAACTCTAAGGCCTTTCCTGGTGATGTATTCCAGTATCTGAAGGCTGTTCACAGAACGTACTACACCTTCTGTCTCTGATCCACAATCCCAAACCCCACAGCTTCTCCATGACTGTTTTATAACAATTCTTTTCTGGCCACCCCCTTCATAATCCACCCCAGCTTCTCTACATCTGTGTTAAGACAAAGTACCTACATCTAAATACTAAATACAGGCATGACTCAAAAATAGGACTTTGCTGTCATGTTTTCTGAACTCTCCTATTAACTCACGCTATCATTTCATTAGCATTTTGGAAATTGCATCTCACTGTGTTTCCATGTTGAGTTTTAATCACCCAAAATGACCATTAGGTCATTTATATAGAAACTACCATTATATTAGTTTTCTTCCCTAAGCATTTACTTTTAATACTAATATAAAAAAAATCATGTGCCCTTAAACTATCATTTAACTTGTGATTCCTTCTTTGTGTCATCAGAAAACTTCAAATACATGCAATTTGTGTGTAATTTCTTATAAAGCTAAAGACAAACACATTAAAAAGGACAAGACCATGGGAAAAGAAAACATTACTCAAACAATAGAACCTGGTAGACAGCCAAGGACCTTTCTATAGATTGATGTAAGCCTTCTATTCTGTTGTTATATGAGATGCAGGGGGCTGAGGAACAGCTTAGTTAGTAAAGTGTTTGCCTTACAACACAAGAGTTTGACTTCCACCCACAGAGCCCATGTACAGAAGTGGAGGTGTGAGAAGGTGTCACTCGTAATCACTGAACAGTCAGCCTAGCCTACTTGTCAAGTTACAGCCTTGAGAGTCCCTGCCTCAAAAACAACTAAGTAAAGAAAGGTAGATAGCACACATGTGTATATGCACACACACACACACACACACACACACACACACACACACACTATATATATATATATATATATACTAGATATTGAATATATTTTATTCATCTCAGAATGAATCTTTGAAAATATAATGAACATGTTATTTAATCACTTATAAACCCATTTATCTATGTTCCCATGAGAGTTAACTCTTATCTTGTTCACAAAGATAACATAGCAAGATTGAGGTAATAAGGGGCTGGGGATTTAGCTCAGCGGTAGAGCGCTTGCCTAGGAAGTGCAAGGCCCTGGGTTCGGTTCCCAGCTCCGAAAAAAAAAAAAAAGATTGAGGTAATAAGACATCGTGAAATACAGAATCAATATACTAAGGATGGGGGCGTGTTTTATTGACCTCCTTCACACTTCCCAATCAAAGCTCCCTGCTTTTTATTTCCTGCTTCATAGAATCTCTGACCTGCTCTTCCCCTCTCTGTGCTCCTCCTCATTCCTCCCATGATTGCTTTTACTTTCCTGTTCTCTGTGGTGACTCTGGGTTATACTCTCCTCTAAATATTTGGAGCCAGAAAACAGATGAGAAAAAATATGCAGCACTTATCCTTCTGGATCTGCGTGACCGCATTCAATATAGTATTTTTAAGTCCCATCCATTTACCAGCAAATCTCATGATCTAATTTTTCTTTACAGATAAGTAGCGTTCATTGTGTATGTATATAAATACCACTACGGATGTTTGAAAAAGCTACGACGAATCATTATTTTATATTTACCTAAATTACATATAATACATACATGTGTATACATATGTATATCATTTAAATGATGCTATACCAATTGGAATGATAATGCCTCCCCAAAGAACTATAGACTATCTAGCAAAAGTCCCAGCAACAGGCATAAAAAAACCTCCTTTCAAGTTATCAATTAGAGGAGTCCAAGAGTTTGCCAAAACAATATAGACTATTGCTGCTGCCTTGGCTACATCCCAGAAATTGAGGATAAGGCCCTATCACTGAGAACATCATGTGCTTGGACACAAGACCTGGAAGACTTGGATTTGATCTGACCAGAAAACCTCCTCCCTGAGACTAGCTTTCATGGTACTTGGTGATACTGTACAGGCTGCCACAGGAGGAAAGCAGTGAAATGTTCTATGACCATAAGGTACGATGCCTATGAACCACAATACTGATCAGCATGGTGAGAAGGTTCTAAAGGTGCATTTGTGGCACTGATATCTCGGCAGTAACCAAGAGCTGTGGAACTGGACTTAAGGCTCACTGAGGCAGAGGGAAATCGTGCCTAGTAGTGCGGCCAGTCATCCTTCCAAGTTCAGGTAAATGACTCTACTTCTCCCTTGGCAGAATGAGTATGAAGGCTGGCAGGTAAGTGGTCCACCATTCGGGAGCCTTCCAATTGGAAGGCAACATTGGGAGGAAAGCAAAGGAAGAGGAAATACTGAGGGGTTTTTGGTAGAGATGTTTAGAAGAGAAGAAAGGAGGAATCACTGGATGGTTTTAAGTTGAGAAGCTACCTGACAAGATTTTAAAAGATCACTGGGTGGGGAAGAAATTGAAGCAGACGCAAAATTACCCGTGAGAAGAGTTCTTTAAGAGCTTCGGGATGATGAGAGAGAGAGGTTTGAGCAAGTTGGTGGTATAGAGAATAACAGTGAATAATGGGGTGGTGATGACAGCTAACATTTACCAAGTACTTACCATGTGTTCTATCAACCTGACCTTTTATAATTTTTTCTATCCTTAGAACTTTCTTGTGAAATGACTACTATTTTTTCCATTCCATTACAGAAAAAGCCAAGGTTCAGAGACAGTATTTCCATAACTTCAGAACAGTAACGCCAGATGGGGACTCTGCACATGGAGACCCCTTCCCACTCACTTTCACCTCTGCGCTGCTGTTGCCACTGCTGCAGTCCAGCGCAAGCAGCCATCCCTTGCTCTCCAGAGTAATCAGCCCTCATTTGCCTCACTCCCCATCCCCAGCTTTCTGCTACCTCCTTACGGAAGCAAACAGTACAGCTCCCTCTTTCCTCACAGCACCTCAGTTACAGTCCTGGTTGCTGTTGGCTTGTTGTACAATTATGACTCCCTCGTATCCCCTTGCTGTGAGAGCAATTCCCGCTCCTGTCGAGTAGCAGTGTGGACAGAGTGGATAACTAGATCCTCTTTCGGCTTTCCAAACAGGGGCTCAGTGGCCAGGAGCCTTTATGTGTTCAGTCCTGACTACTCCAGCAGAGCTATAAAGTGAAAGTAGAGCGCTCTTCAGAGACAGGTCACCAAAGCAAATGCCAGTAAACTAGAAAGCATTCTCTGTGACAGTGAGATTCTCACATGCACATAACTGTATTCCTGAACATAACAGAGCCAAAAAAAAAAAAAAAGCAAGCTCTGCCACATGAACACCAAAGCCTTTGGGGACCTTCCTTGGGGGTTCCCTGGAAACATTTCTCACACATTTAGAGGACTATCATGGAGATGAAGCCTCAAATTACAAGTATTTTGCTAAGTCAACATATTTATGGGATTTCATGAGCAATTCCTGAAATAACCCCAAGGAGAGTCCCAAATACAATGTACTAGACAGGACAAACTCTGACACAGCAAGAAAGACTCTAGTCTATGGCTTCACCCAGCAAGTGGATAGTTCTTGTTCCTGCTACTCTTCTAACCTGACTCTACTCCTGATCATTGCTTGTGATGGACCAGGACTATGGCAAACACTTCCTGTGCAGTACGAAGTGGGAAGGAAAGGCCCTGGATGCCTATGTCCCTACATTAAGGCCTCAGCCCAAATACCACAGCACAACAGAAGGGCCAACTGAGCCAGAAGTGAAAACTAATGTGTGACATCTTGGCTCAGCTAATGTGCGTGTGCGTGCGTGTGCATGCGTGCATGCGTGCGTGCGTGCGTGTGTGTGTTATTTATACATATATAGTTATATATTATACTCGTCACACGTATCACATGCATATGCGTGCGCGCACACACACACACACACACACACACACACACACACACACATATGCTTTTAAAACTCCAAATCCTCTCCTGTAGGCAGCAGGGGCATTTGACTATTTTCTCAATCACCTCCAACACATGCTTCATCATGATGAACTCAACTCCCGTCCACAGGCTCAGGGTGAGGCTCAGATTCACTTAAACCAACCACACAACCCATCTTCCCATTTTTGAGATGAAGTAATGACACACGATCTTTATCAAATCTGAAATCTGAAGAGACTTTCTCTTGCCTATTGCATCCCAACCTGGAAGAAAGTAGCCATGTGTCACTCTTTGAATTCTGAGGCTGCTAAGAAAAAAACTGAACACTTAAGATGCAGGCTTAGGGGCTTGGGGATTTGGCTCAGTGGTAGAGCGCTTGCCTAGGAAGCGCAAGGCCCTGGGTTCGGTCCCCAGCTCCGAAAAAAAGAAAAAAAAAAGATGCAGGCTTAGGGTGTGCACAAAAACAAAACAACAACATCAAAAAAAAAACTGGGCTTGAGAGTGGAGGCCCATGCCCACATTCTCAGCAGAGTATGGTGGGGACACACCCACATCATCAGCACTCAGGTGGTAGAGGCAAGAAAGTGGAAAGTTCCAGGTCAGTCTGGGATACACAGTGAGTTTGAAGCATTGTACTGAGACCCTGACAGAAAAGAAATAAAATCTAAAAGGAGAGAGAGCACTAGAGAAGGCCTTCCCTGAGGCTCCACTATCTCCTACTTGTCTTACTTGCTTTTTAACTACATTTCGTTCACCTCTGCCATGGTCTAAGTCAGTCTGAGGGTTTTGTTCCTCCAACCAAACACCAGGCACAAGCATTACTAACACACTCAGGGTTCATTCCTGCTCCGTGTAACCCATGGCTTTATGTCTAACACACTGCTTCAGAGAATGTAACCTCCATGAACTCATGGGTTGTCTGGAAACACTGCGTTTCTGTGAATGCCACAAGCCAAACCCCAGGAGCTTTTGCAAGAGTCCCATGACTTCAGCACTATCGAGCCCTCTTTCCTTGTCTGATGAGACACTTATATAGTTGTACATCATGACAACTATACAAATGTCTACTCTTTCTTGCTACAGGAAAACTTATGTGTCCTGTTGCTATGAAATAACCCTCTCGTTTAGGAAATGAGAATCTCTAAACCATGGAATTAAAACCAAAGAGAAGCTGTGCCCACAGACTGCTTTTTGGAGAGGAGGAAGTGGCCAGAAGACAACTGTACCACTCAGGAAATATGTGAAACACCCACGTTTATGCAAGGCTTCTCCAAAGAACGCATGTGTGGGGCACATGGCGGCACAGCACCTGCCTCTCTGATACCAAACTTCTCCACAGGAGTCAAATGCTGCCTAGTGCGATTCCTCAGAGCTCAGACTGGGAAGACAGGGAGGTGCTAATACACCAGTGAACACCGCAGAAGAGGCTGTGTGGAGAGGTACTCATAGATGGTGGCTCACGTCACAACATTCTCTCAGCCAGGATCCAGGCTGTGTGTGTTATTTTTTGTAGGAAGAAGTAGCAGAGGGAATGTTACCCTAACAGTCAGTCACTCCTTCAGCTCATGTTTGCACAGGGTCTCCTCTGTGCTGGGCACCATGTTGTTGAGCCAAGACTACAAATATGGACAGATAGAAGTCTATACATAGAGTCTGCATTCTATCTGTGGGGGAGAAAGGCAGGAATAATCAGAAAAGAATCTTGTAAACTGGTGACATCATTTAAGAAAGTGGCCCCTGCTATGCAAACAGTGACAGAATAGCAGCTTCTCCTTAGGAAGCCTTCCTACCTGACTCTCCTAGCTAACATATCCTCGAAATGACCCTAATGGGGAAAAAAAAAAAGGATGTGAAATTGGGAGGGTAGGGAGGGCTAGATCTGGGAGGACCTAGATGTGGGAGGGGACTATGGTCAAAATACATTGGAGGAAATTCTCAAAGAATTAATAAAAATCTATTGTTTTGAAAGCTACCCTTATGAGACTGTGGAAACACCTGATGCTAGTGGTGCCCATCCCCTTCCCAGGTCCCAAAAGAACCCCTTGTGTTAACAAAAAAGAAAAAGAAAAAAAAATTGTAGGTGTTTAACTAAAAGCTTAAAGTTGAGATAACTAATGTTTAATGCAGATTTTCTTTACTATAGATGCATGCTTACTAGATTTATGTCTATGGTAAGGATAATATAGACAAGTATTTTTACATGTATACACATACGTGCATATATGTAGGAGTATGTGCTACATACACATGTACACTTATATGCATGTGTGTTCATATACACGTATCTACAGCAAAAAAAAGAAATCCTGTTATATGTGTTTGGGTGTACTCGGAGTTTTAGCTTCTTTTCACAAATGGGGACGGTGTTCACTTTGAAGATGGCTGGCCAATCTCTGTTATGATCAAAGAAAAAGAGCACAGGAAGGATAGAAGAACATGTGGCCAGCTCTCAGGATGACAGTTTCACCACAGATGAGAGGCGTTGCCGCCTTCCATGTGCCAAGCAGAGTCCACAGTCCTCAGAACCTCCAGGGAGCCATGGGTGTCTCCACACCAGTCTACAAATGAGGAAACCGAAACCGAGGCTGAGAGCAGCCTTGAGGGCTGAGGCCAAACGTGACATTTCGTAGAGTCCGAGGTTAAAACGCTGTGTTTGTGCAGGTGAATCAGGAATACAGAATCCCCAGACTGCCTCCTGGGAAAGGATCCTCGATCTTTGCAATGCAGCGAAAAGTTCACATTAATTCAATCAGCCCGAGCAGTCACTTGCAGTCACCACGCTGCGCTGCGCTCGCTGCTGCTCAGGGAACACATTCCCCACCTAAACTCCGCAGTGGTGCGGTGGTGGCGAGAAGAGCCGGTCAGCCATGACAACCACCTTCTCTTTTCCACCCTCAGGCATCAGTTTAGTGTTTCAGCATCTGAAAGCCTGTTCTAGAACTAGCAATGCCCTAGGAATAATGATTTATCTACAAAGGACTAATTTGGACAATTACCAGGGGAGCAGATTACATTCTCCTCTGAGGTTAATTTAATCACACTACTTTTTTGTTTGTCTGTCCAGGATGCTTAGACACTCAAAACATTTTAGATAGTTCCAAATGTAATGTTAACTTCTCTTTTGTGATGTTTGAAAAAGAACTTCAAATCCCCACTAAGTTATAAAGGGGCCGGGTTGGAAAGAGAAGACTTCGGGGACTCTTTCTGGGGCTCTGCCCCTGATCTGTTGACTCCTGATTCTGCTTTGCCAGGCTGTGTCTGTGCCTCCTGCTTACACATCCAGCCTCTGCTAGAGACAAGGCCCTTGGCTTTGGCCACAGCCCATCTCAGAGCTCCAGAGCCTTCTGGGAGCAAAGTAGGCATTGCTTTGAGTCGATATTAAAACTCATTTTCCTAATTGCAGAGAGGTTTCAGGGCATGAAGTCATACAAAGTTGTTTTTTTTTTTATTAGAACTAAATAGATCACGCACACACCGCTATGCAGTCTGGGAACTGGGCCAAACTTTGGGATCTCAGCGTTTATGACAATAACAAAGGCACAGTGGAGGAGTCGGGTTAAGAAGGGAGGGCACACAAAGTAATAATCCTTCCTAGGACTCTCCTTACATCGGGCGTCTACATAAATAATAGAGCCTCAAGTAACACCCTCAAAGGTTGCCCCCGGGGATTAGAAGGAAGCCTCCAGCACTCTGAGGCTCCACCTCCAGGTCTCTCTGCTCCTGTAACAGCCCCCGGCTTTCTGGTCCACGGTCCCGTCACAGCAGGATTAGACAATATCCTAATTCCAGGCAAGTGCATACCTCCTGCCTTTGTATCTTTGTTGGATGTATTTGCCTGGGAAGGAGGTGCTGGGAAGGAGCCAATAAACAGAACTAACTGGGTCAGAAATAAGAACAGAAAAGTATCTAGGTTGGTGAGGGGTGGGAATCAGAGGACTTTAAAGTTTTTTGTATCAATAAAAACAATAATAATAATTTATAAATAAAATGTCATTCTTCAATATTTTCTGTTCACAGCATGCATAGATTTAGTGAATAATAATATAACTGTGGTAAGAATTAGAAAGCAGGGGTTGGGGATTTAGTTCAGTGGTAGAGCGCTTGCCTAGCAAGCGCAAGGCCCTGGGTTCGGTCCCCAGCTCCGAAAAAAAGAAAAGAAAAAAAAAGAAGAATTAGAAAGCAAAGTTCATTCAGACACACACACACTGACATCCCAGACACACACACACACACACACACACACACACACACACACACACACGGAAGAATCCATCGAGGTTGCTGCTGTGTTTAGAATTGACGCTGGAGGGGGCTGGAGAGATGGCTCAGCGAGTGGATAAGGACCCTGGCTCTTACAGAGGATCTGGGTTAGAGGATCCAGCACCCACGTGGCAGCTCACCACCTGTTCTAACTACAGCTGCAGTAGCCGTGACACCTTCTGGCCTCCTCAGGTGCCGGCACCCATGATGCACAGATGTAAATGCAGACAAAATGCTCATTACATGTAAAGTTAAATAAACAATAAACCTAGACTTGATGCTGGAGACTCTGTGTGAACACAGTAGCTTGTGCTCTGTGTCACTGCCAGTAAGGATCACCAGTGGGCCTGCAAATTAGTTCATCTTAGGGTGCGAGGAGGTGAAACACGGAGGTCTCTGGGCTCAGCTCTGCCTTTTATTAAAGGTTTTCTCATTCTGGAGTGGTGGCCCATGCAAGCACTCTGCCTCTAAGCTTTATGCCCACTCTCGGCTGTAATCCTGTCTCACCCTCCTGAGTAGCTGGGATTATAAACCTCGGCGTCAGGATGGCCTTGTTGAACATCAGTGAGAGGAGAAGCCCTGGGTCCTGCCAAGGCTCGATGCCCCAGTGTAGGAGAACGTCAGGGCGGGGAGCCGAGAAGGGGTGGGTGGGTGGGAGAACCCCCTCATAGAAGCAGGGGAAGGGGAGATGGGATAGGGGGTTTATGGATAGGAAACCGGGAAAGGGGATAACATTTGAAATGTAAATTGAAAAATATCCAGTAGAAAAAGAATTATTAAAGGAAAATGAATAAATAAATAATAAACCTCTGCATCCAGGTTAACCTTAATAAATGTTTACTTTTCTAAAAACTTTTCTTTGGTATGACAAAAAATACAATAATAGTAAATCTAATTATACAAATGTCAGAACAGTGACAAAGTCAGTAAATTATAGAAATTAAAATTTCTAAGTAAACAAGATGAAATTATTCATGGGCCAAGAACGTTCTGAAAGGAGCCCTCTAGTGCTGAAAAGGGAAATATGGTTAATCCTAATGTAGATCAGGATTCCTATTTATGCATATGTGTGCAGTATGCATGCATTTATGCAGGCCTGTCCATGCGTGTATCAGTCAACATGTGTGAACAAACATGCATGCATATGCGTCCATGATGCAGAGGCCAAAGGTTGACACTGGCGTCTTCCTCCATTGCTCCCCAATTTATGTATTGAGGCAAGGTCTCGCACTTGAGTCCAGAGATCACCAATCTGGCTAGTCTGGCCAGCCGACATGCTCCGTGGATACTCCATCTCTAACTCCCAAACCCTGGGATTTCAGGCAAGCCACTGTGTGTGCCTGGCGCCTTTGTGAGTGCTAAGGATCTGAACTCCAGTGCTCTATGTGTGGCAAGCACTTTACACACTAATCCCTCTCCCATCGACCAGTGATCTAACCTGATTGACCATTAGAGTCCTGGCACTTTTTAAAATGCCACAGAGTTGCCAATTCAACTGATCCATTAGTGCAGATAACGATGGAGACTCAGAAGTCATGCTCAGTAAACCTGCACACGGCACAATAGTAAAGGAGACTTAGTGACAGAGTGACAATCCCTGTCACTATCAGTAGAAGAGGGAGGTCACTGTCGTCTCTGAAAGGCTGTCACTCTCTCCCACTCACTAGTAATCCTCTGCAGTAACGCTTACTCTTCCATAGCAAGCTAGTCAAATGGTGTCTAGAACATTGCACTTGACTCTGGAACATTCTACCATAAGCAGTGATAGAAAAGGCACAAGTTCTTTGTAAAGAAATGGAATTCTGGGTGATTATTCTGGGGCTCCGGTTTGAGAATTCATTCATGGGTATCAGAGGATGGTCAAATGAACTGGGAGAAATATTTGTTCTGCTTTGGCCTCCAAACAAAAGGCAAAATGGATGTCTGAAAGTATCAATAAGGGAAGATAATAAAGCAAAGGAATATCAATTTGCCTCGATTCAAAGAGAATAATGAATCTATCCTTCTGGGTGTGGTGGCATACACCTGTAATCAGAGACAGAAAGACTGCTGAAAGTTCAAGACCAGCCTCATCTACATAATGAGTTCTAGACCGACCAAATCTACATAGTGAGTTTGGGGGCAGCCTGGTCTACATAGTGATTTCTAGACCAGCCTAGTCCACATAGTGAGTACTAGGGCAGCCTGGTACACATACTGGATTCTAGACTAGCCTAATCTCAATAGTGAGTTCTAGGTCAGCTAAGAGTCCCTGGTGAGACCTTGTCTCAAAAGAATGCATATCGTCTCCAGGAGAGTAAATGCAACTGGAGATTATCAAACATTGTATGCTGTATTTTCTATCATTTGTGATTCCTACATTTTATATAGGCATACAGAATCGTTTTTATATGTCATGAAAGTAGAAGTAACCCTGTCGGGGAAGGAAGGAGGCTAACAAGAGGAGCCATGAGAGACGGAAAAGCAGGAAACCTGGCAGGAAATACAGCCAACAGGTTATATACTTGTGTAAAAGCATCCTTATAAAGCCCAGTAGCTCATACAGTGACTGCACATCAATTAAACGCAGCATCCAAAGACAGCCTAGTGTTTAGGGGTTTAGTGACTCCCCTTCCTCTAGAAGGTTATAAACACAGCTAGCATTACAAGTAGAATTCTGCAGGGTAGTTAGCTGGGAAAGGTTTAAAAAATAACTCCACACTAAGCTTTGGTGCACATAAGCTAACTTGCCAGCCCTAGAGAAACCTGCCAGGCTTTTCCTGTCACTTACATAAAACAATCTCCTGGGTCTAAGGACATGGCTCAGCCATTCTGATGGTGTGCTGTTCTCGCAGAGGACCTGAGCTCTGTTCCCAGGACCTGGGAGGGCAGCTCACAATCCCTCTAACTCCAGCCAGACTGGTCCAATAACTTTTTCTGGCCTCTGCAAGCACTTGCACTCATGTGAACATTTCCACCCACAAATACACATAACCAGAAACAAAACCACATCTTCAAAACAATCCTCTGCCCCCTGTACTTTCTGATAATCGACACGGAATGATGTCACCTCTCCTACATAGCTCCATGGCACCTGGACAGGTGCAGCTGGACTCATAAGTTCACAACCAGGAAGGGACTATGCGAAACCAGAGCCACTGGAGACACCTGGCCTAGGGCAACAGCAGCTACCGATTCAAACCACCAATCCAGACACTTACTACACTGAGCTTAATTCTTCAAAGAACTTCTCACTTACCAAGCCAGAACATTTTTGGGGTGCTCCACACTTAACCTTTCAACTACTATGCCATTAACAGCAATGGCACACAAAGGCACACAGACATGCAAACAGCTCCAAACCAGCCCCACTGCGAAGTCTTAAAACCGAACTTCAATTCCTCAATAGCTTATTTTGTCTATGAAAGTAAATTGTGCTGGGGGTGGGAGATTGACTCATAACTGTATGCTCAGTACTAGAAAGCTAAGGTAAGAGGATTGCTGTGAGTTTCACACCAACCTCGTCTGCACAGTGAGTTCCAGGCCAGCCTGAGCTACAGAGTAAGACCTTGTCTCAAGAAAGCAAAAGCAATGACAACTTTTCAAAAGTATAATTTTAGTGGTTCTCCCCACAAAACAGCATGCGTAACAAATAAGGTATATGTTAACTAACTTGATTTAAGCATTCCACGACTTAACCACATTTCAAACTATTTTATCATAAATATTTACAGAGAAACACAGTCACGGGAGCAATACAACGAAATCTGAGCATTGGCTTCCTAACAGTGGACAGGAATTAGATACTGTATTTTTGCATGAATAATTTGATCGTCAATCTACAAAATGTAGGATGACAGTCACTTTAGCAATCGGATCGTAGAACCATATTGTTCAAGGTGATAAAACTGCAAAACATGACAAAAATAAACCCACTTGGTGACAGTTGGAGAGAGTGGTTTTCTGTTAGCTTCGAAATTGTTGCTACGTTGCCCCACTTGGTTCACACGGTGATTGTGGGCCTGCTTCAGAAGGGCAGTGACTACAAAGGAAACTGAATTTGCGGTTCTCTTCACTGGGGCGGTTGTCTCTCTTCCTCTTGCATCGTTTCAGTTGTTAGGTCTTAGCTGAAATCCATGCGGAAGTAGCCAAGCTCTAACAGGGCTCTGAATCTCTACCATCAGGGATCACCTGCCGTAATCCTTCTAATTCCAATTGTATATTGTCTCACAGAAAACATTTAGGATTTCTAAAACGATGAGAGAAAAAAACTTCCTTTTCTTAGGTTGTTTCTTAGGTTGAACCCTTCTACACTGACACTCGTGGCACTTGGACATACAAAGTGAAGTAACTTAAAGTCGAAAACATTACTTTACAAAAGCTTGTGATTCACAACTAACCCAGCCGGAAGTCTGCCAACCCACACAATACCATCCCGCTGCATCATCACTATTCGATACAGTCCCTGGGCACAACTTCCCAATGGCTATCAGTGGGAGGAATTAGACATTCTCTTTATTCAGGACACATGGCAGAGGCTGATGAGATGGTCTTGAGCAAGTAGAACCCAAACGCAGCTGCTAATCACAAGAGTAGCATTCCCTATAGGTGTGACCAAATGCACTGCTCAGATTCTATCAGCAAGTCTTGCTCCAGGTCACAAAGTTCAGTTAGACCAGGAACCCCTATGTCAGTGCTTCTTGACCTGTAGGTGGCAACTCCTGTGGGAGGTCAAACAACCCTTTCACAGGGGTCACCTAAGACCATCTGAAAACAGATATTTACATTATAGTTCGTAATAGTAGCATAACAGTAGCAAAATTAGTTATGAAGAGCAATAAAAATAATTTTGTGGTTGGCCGTCACCATAATATGAGGAACTGTGTTAAAGGGTCGCAGCGTTAGGAAGGTTGAGAACGACTGTTCTGTGTTCTGGTGTGTTCTTGGAGAGATTTGCTAAGTAGCTGGAAGAATGTGACTGCTGCATGTGTGCCTTCGAGATCTTTACCAATACAATCAAGCTTGTGTTTAGTACTGCAACTCCACGCTTGGTGTGTTGCATTGACCGTCAGAATCTCTTGGATCTTAACCACGCTGTGAATCAAACCTGGGATGCTTCCCGTGTACGTACAGTTTGTAAGATTTCATATTCATTGCAATGTTGTCAACATTTGTTAACAGTTTACATGGCGAGTTTACAGTAATCTGAGCACCTGGTCCTGTAAAGTTGCACCTCCATGTTTAATATCTGACCAATTATTCATACAAAGCTTCCTACATTCATAAGATAGGGGAAGTTGCTATACCTAAAGGGCGACAGTCGATGGCTGGGTAATATAGAATGCATCCTAAGGTCGGTGATGAGTTTGAAAGTAAGGCATCATAATTTGGAGGTGATATTTTGCATGCCATGCCCAGACTCATAGATTGCCAAAGGGGAGAAAGATTAAAACCTCTTTCTTAAGGTCGTCCAGCCAGTTGTGATCAGCAGTGCTTGTCCATGGCTCTCAGACCCCTGTGCACCCACCTTTAGAACCAATTAGTCATTCATTTCCTGAGCTGCTCCCGCCTTCCCCACACTTCCGCCTTACTCTCCTCTGTTCTCCTCCACCATTACTCTCCTTCCCTCCTTAGACTCCGGCCTTCCTCCTGTCTCATCAGTCCTGGGGTGTCTGCTCCTCATTGCACAGCCAGCCGTCACCCCCAACAACTTCCCCTTTTCTCTCTAAATCTACAAGTCTTGCCACACCCAGGTTCTGCTCAGTACTAAGCTGCAGTTTATTTAATCTGTAGGCCAAATATAACCCTATTTTATTTGGTAGCTTCCCAGTTACTATGAGCCCGTCACTCCATATACAAACTACAGGGCCTGCCTTGTGTCTGCAGCAATGCTGCCTCAGCCCTAGAGGTCTGGGACAACAGCCGTGTACCACGTGCCCGGCAGGACACTCTTCTTCAAGCAGTTTCATCTCCCAAGCCTGGACTGCAATGACTTCACATGGCACACTTGACCCTTGATGGGTGCTGTCCTTCCCAACACTGAGAGTCCAAATAAGCACATGAGACTGAGATCATTTCCCATTTACTCTATCAAAACTTCCTCCAGAATGTTCGCTAACATTGAGTTCTCCTCCCCCCGCCCCGATGGAATAGATCATACAACATAATTAGAATTTAACATCTCCTTTCCTTTTTCACTCTTGGCTTATTCTGGTGCGCTGGTCTTCTCTTTCTGCATAGACTGCAGACACTCCTTGAAGCTGGGAAGCAGACTCTACTCCCGTGCTAGATAATCCCACCGGCCTAGAGCACACTGCTAGCGTAGGCAGACAGCTCCCTCCCACGTGTAAAGTTTTGAGGTCACTTCAAAGCCAGCACCTCTATTGCTTCCCTCACATATTCCTCATCCCTTTGAGCTGTGCATCCAGTTTGGATGCTGTCTCAGATCTTCTTTGAAAAGCAAAGCAGCACACATACATGTTGCTAGGTAGAGGGCAGGCACTCTAGGAATACCGAACCTAGAATTCATTTTTCTTTTTATTAATCATTTTAAATAATATCCCCCTTCCCAGTTACCCCTCCACCAACCCTCCCATCCCATCCCTCTTCTCCCCCATCCCCTTTGCCTCTATAAGGATGCTCCCCATCCACTCACCCCCTCCTGTCTCACACCTCTAGCATCCCCCTACTCTGGGGCATCAAGCCTCCCTCCCCTCCCTTTGATGTTAGACAATGCCATCCCCTGCTACATATGTATCTGGAGTCCCGGCTCCCTCCATGTATACCCTTTGGTTGGTGGTTTAGTCCCTGGGAGCTCTGGGTGGTCCAGTTATTTGATATTGTTCTTCTTATGGGGTTGCAATCCCCTTAAGCTCCTTCGGTCCTTCCCCTAGCTCTTTCATTGGGGTCCCTGGGCTCAGTCAGACGGTTGGGTATAAGTATTTGTGTCTGTATTGGTCAAATACTAGTAGAACCCCTCAGGGAACAGTCATAGGCATGACTCAGCCATTAAGAGCACTGGCTGCTCTTCCAGAGGTCCTGAGTTCAATTCCCAGCAAACACATGGTGGCTTACAACCATCTATAATGAGTTTTGATGCCCTCTTCTGACATGCAGGTACACATGTAGATAGAGCACTGCTACATTAGAATTCACTTTTATCTCTATTTTAAAAGTACAGTGAATCATGTATCTAGTCACAAGACATTTTATTCCTAATCCAATTGGTCTCAGAGAATCATAGGCACATCCTGTGGACTTGAAGAGATCCACTGACTAAAACACACACTAAGAATAACAGTAGACCCATGAAAAGGGATGCAATTCTAAGATGGTAAATATGCTAATTATACTGATTCAATCATTACATAGCATTACATCATATTGCACCCTATTCATATGTATAATGTTCTATATTAATAAGATAGCATTTTTAAAGATACACAAAATACCAAAACACTTTGGGTTTTTTTAGTGTGTGTGTGTGTGTGTGTGTGTGTGTGTGTGTGTGTGTGTGTGTGTGTACCTGTAGTGATAATCTCTTGGGTACTGTGTGGAAGCATCACCTGTCAATAAAAATTTGATGGCCAATAAGCTGAGGCAGGATTAGAAGGTGGGACATCCGGCATGGGGATACGGGGAGTCTGGAAAAGAGTCAGGGGTGGGAGGATTCACCACTGGAACTTGGGAAGTCAGTTGTATGAAACTGAGGAGAGGTACATAGACTAGTAGAAATGAGTTAATATAAGTTATGAGCTAATCAGAGAACAGAACTAGCTTGGCCTAGGCATTTATTCATAAATAATAAACCTCTAAGTCATTATTCAGGAACTGGGGCATGGGCGAAATAAAAGGCTCATGGTTACCTCTCTCTCTCTTTCTCTCTCTCTCTCTCTCTCTCTCTCTCTCTCTCTCTCTCTCTCTCTGTGTGTGTGTGTGTGTGTGTGTGTGTGTGTGTGTGTGTGTGTGTGTGTGTGTGTGTGTGCAGGTGCTTCTGATGGCAGATGCTCTAAAGCAGGAGTTACAGGCTCTAGTGATCCATGTGTGGATGCTGGGACCCAAACTTGTAGCCTCTGGAAGAGCAGAAAGTGCTCTCAAACAGGGTCATCTCTCCATCCCCCAATAATCACATTTTATTATCACTACAAGCGTTTTCATTATTTCTACCATGCATTTTAAGTTCTTGGCTTACATAACTAAATATTTTTAACAATAACATACTTTAAATTTCTATTATTTTTTACTTATTTGTATGGAGAGGAGCACACACCACTAAACACATGTGAAAATCAGAAGACAATCAGCAGAAATCAGTTCTAGCCTTCCTGGGCTGAAACTCAGGCTGTCAGTGCCTTTACTGCTGAGCCATCTCAACAGCCCAACCAATTTTAATATAGCCGTTCATTAGCACTTCTATTATTACCTAATAATCAATCATTCTGAAGAGATGAATGTCCTCACCGTTGGTACTCTCCCCTCCACTCTCCAACCCTACTTTCTTCTCTATTTCTTGGTGGTCTGAAACTCTCCAAGCTATTTGACATTTCCCACCTTTCTGTTCTCAGTGTTGTTTACCAATCAATTAAAATTAGAACCATTAACATTGTCATTTCATTTATATTCTGAATCCTGTATCTCTCAAAGGTGCTAGCAATTGCCTTCTAGGCCCGGGTTATGTCTTGCTATGTGCTTTGCAGTTTAACAGTTTGTTGACAACCAACCATCCCTGCTGTATTGAAATCCTGCCCTTCAAAAGCTTCAATCAGCTTAGGCAGGCTCAATGCTCACGGCTTTGCATCATTTATCTGAGTTTTAGATGGTTTTTTTTCCTCCCCTAGTCAAATGTACAGATTTAAAGTGAGGCCAAGCCTTGTTTTATAAAATCTATAGCCCTCTACCTTCCTTCATCTTTAGAGTATAAAAATAAGGTCAGTTGGGCTGTGGACATAGCCCAGTAGTAAAGTACTGCCTAGCATAAGCGCGGCCCCATCCTCAATTCCCAGCGCCTTCCAAAAACAAGTTTTTAACTTGCCAAGGTTAACATTATCAGAGCCTGTATCAAAATAAAAATGAAACAGTTAACACTACTTTTTAATAAAATAAAATAAAAACAAATCACCAGTTGCCAGGGGGTCTAGGAAGGGAAAGGAGGAGACAGAGAATGGGTATGTCTGGTCGGGAAGAGGGGCTGATTTTCGTTTTTGTTCTATTACACTTGTTTTTCTGTTTGTTTGTTTTCTAGTACTATTCAAAAGGACATGTTAATCATGCACAAAATCACAGACTGTGGAACCAGCCATCTATATTCTCATCCTTTCCACCATCAAAGTGTTTGATTGCAGTGGGTTACTAGACGCAGTCCCATTTCCTTCATCTGGGTAGACGTTCTGGAAGACTGAAATATATGCCAATCACCTCGCAGCAGGACCAACTTTATCTAACTATGTATATTTGAGAAAGTCACTTCTACGAACTATTCTATGGCTCGATGTCTTCTCACATAAAAGAAGACAATAGAAGTTCTTGGTGTCAGAGATCACATATGCTAATATGATAGTTTAGTAATATGCCTAGGACCATAACCTTTAGTTGATAGGCACCATGAGTGTTAAATAGTCATTGTTACCGTCCTTGCCTTCACTATCAACCGAGTGTCTGCCACGATCCACAGGGAGGCTGAAGGAAAATGTCCTGCCTTTGTTGATGCCTTGCACAGAACAGGAAGCTGGCGAGTACCTCACAGAGTCAGCATCCTTTCAGATTGGCTGGTCTAAGGAGGAAGCTTCGCTCCCACAGCCACTGTGCTCTTGTCACGTGACACCCTCCCTTCTCGGCAACTGCATCACATGCAAGGTTTGTCAGGAGACTTTCGGCATCTCACAGTTTTTCATCATGGAACATGATATCTGCTGGAAGTGTTTCTCAAGCCTAATGAGTTTCTCCGTATCTTCTTCCCACCACTGTGATAGCATGCCCTATCACTGCCCTACAGGGACTCCCAAACTCACAGTGGACCTGTTCACAGCTCCATCATGTTTAAGGGAAAAATCCATAATTAAGGCTGGCACACAAGAAGCATCTGATAGACCAGCACTCCTCAACCTGTGGGTCAAGACTCCTTTGGGGATTGAAAGACTCTTTCACAGTGGTCGCCTAAAACCATCAGAAAACACAGATGTTTACATGACAATTCACAACAGAGCAAAATTACAGTTATTAAGTACCAATGAAAATAATTTTATAATTGGGTGTCACCAAAACACAAGGAACCAATTTAAAGGGTCACAGCATGAGTAAGGGTAAGAACTACTGTAATAGATGTGATTGTTATTGCTATCAATATTTTGTTAAAAATGATCTAATTTAAGCAACCCTAAGAGAAAGTTCCTCACAATTTGTAGGTGAAATGCATGATCCTCAGGGGAAGAAACCAATCAGATCACAAGCTACTCCCGGGAGAAAAGCTTCAAACTGTAGTTCCCATCTTAGTCCCAAGTGCCCTTTCCACCACACTTGAGAACTCTAATTTCTCCTTCCCTCTTTCCCATGAAAGGACTGGGTTTATTATTGCTTTCTTCTCCGTGTTTTGGTGGGAATATCACTCCAATAAATATTTTTATTTTTCCTGGGATCCCTCCAGATCCACTTCCATTAACGCTGGGAAAGACTGAGCAAACTCCTAAGAGAGTTGCCTACCTTAAAAGGGCATTGCATTTAGTAAACAGCCATAGGTTCAAATCCTACATGTACAGAGACTAAGTCATAGTCACTGTGTACTTTCATGCCTTAGTCCTCACAATGGCTCTATGAAGTCATTGCCTTTAATTAGCCCCAGTGAGACTGAAAATGCTACAGCTCACGTTCTGCTGGAGAGACCTAGTAGAGGCCAGATGCCTCTGGCCCCTCTGGGCTGTATCACTGCCCACTAGAGATGAATCTCTATGACCCACACCTGCAGCTTTTCACTGTAAGCTTCTGTTGTCCTTAGCTCTACAGGCTTAATGGATTTTGCTTCTTCTTGACGCATGTTCAGTCCAAAATGGGGCAGCCATATGGATTCTGCTCGGGCCCCAGGTTACTGTTTAACACCTTGGAGCTAGTAGGAAACCAACAGAAACATAGCCACACATTTGTAGTTTGTTCATATCATTTCTACATCATTAACGCACTACTAATTTTAAAGGACAGACCTAGAACATGTATGACAAACTGTTAATGCTTACTCTATCTGGGTGTTGGGCTTAAGGGGCTCAGGTTATCTTCCATATATTTATAATTGAAATACCTCATAGGTTACATTTTAAAAAACACCAGATAAAAAGGCTGTATAATCTTACAAAATATGGCTTCTCTTATATTCATGGAGTACAATACTTCTTACACATTGGAATGACTAAATGTAGCTAGATACTTAAATACATAGTAATCACCACATAAAAGCTATATATAACAGATTTTCCCCAAAACCTAAAAATATATACCTATGGACTGTCTGGATAGCTCAGTAGATAAAGGCACCTGCTATAGGGCCTAACAGTCTGGGTTCTACCCAAGACCAGCAAGGTGGAAAGAGAGAGAAGCTCTCACAAGTTGTCCTCTGACTTACACAGACAGACTGAGATCTTATGGTCAAGGCTTTAAGGAGTCATGCTGTACAGATACAGGGTTATCTGAAGCAAGGATGTGAGGGTACAAGGTTAAGTTTGCTGGTGACCATATGTCACTGCACAGAATGGCATTCATCACCTGAGGTAACCCTTCCCTTCCTTTGTAAGAAGCACAGCCATCATCTTGAAAGAGGGATCCTCCCCCCCCCACAAGAACAATGTTGCTTTGCTCCCACTTACAAGATTGGTAAATAAAGTTAGAGTCTCATTGCATTCTTTCACAGTGAGAAACCAGTGAGAGAAAGAAGTTGCAGACTCCATATGTGGAAACCTATGCAAAGTCAAATTTAGATTGCAGGTCTATGTGACTATAGCACAGGATAAAAGACCTCTGCTAAGTGTGCCACAGCAACTAATTACAGGGTTGATGCTTTGAAATACTCTGCCAATGACCTGCCAATAGAAACAAAATACTAGTGTTCCTTGACCAAAACTCGCCCTCCTTGGGCAATGCCTGCATGAACATTTGAACTAATGTTTCTTGCTATTTGCTTTATAAACACAGTCATCCTGAATGTGTTTTTCCACATTTCCCAAAAATTGCTGTGAGAAGATCTCCAAATTCAACCCATCAGTCATTAGCCACTCCCCTCACTTATCAACCGGTACATGAATAGCCTATTCTCATACTTTCTGGCACATACTACTACTTAAGTGGACATCAAAATGACCTATGCGTGGATAAGGGCACAGGAGCAGGAAATCCGCTGCGTCTGAGACACCGCCTGAACCTGAAGGGACCGACCGGATAAATAGTTCTCTGCACCCAAATCCCCTGGGAGGGAGAGCTAAACCTTCAGAGAGGCAGACACGCCTGGGAAACCAGAAGAGTCTACACTCGGCCCACATCTCTGACTCCAGAGGAAAACACCAAAACACCAAAGGCCATCTGGAACCCTGGTGCACGGAAGCTCCCAGAAAGGGCGGCGCAGATCTTCCTGGTTGCTGCCGCCGCGGAGAGCTCATAAGCAACACCCCACAAGCAAACTTGAGCCTCGGGACCGCAGGTAAGACCAACTTTTCTGCTGCAAGCGACCTGCCTGGTGAACTCATGACACAGACCCACAGGAACAGCTGAAGACCTGTAGAGAGGAAAAACTACACGCCTGAAAGCACAACACTCTGTTCCCATAACTGGCTGAAAGAAAACAGGAAAACAGGTCTACAGCACTCCTGACACACAGGTTTATAGGACAGTGTAGCCACTGTCAGAAATAGCAGAACAAAGTAACACTAGAGATAATCTGATGGCAAGAGGCAAGCGCAGGAACCCAAGCAACAGAAACCAAGACTACATGGCACCATCGGACCCCAATTCTCCCACCAAAACAAACATGGAATATCCAAACACACCAGAAAAGCAAGATCTAGTTTCAAAATCATATTTGATCAGGATGCTGGAGGACTTCAAGAAAGACGTGAAGAACTCCCTTAGAGAAACACAGGAAAACATAAATAAACAAGTAGAAGCCTACAGAGAGGAATCACAAAAATCCCTGAAAGAATTCCAGGAAAACACAATCAAACAATTGAAGGAATTAAAACTGGAAATAGAAGCAATCAAGAAGGAACACATGGAAACAACCCTGGATATAGAAAACCAAAGGAAAAGACAAGGAGCTGTAGATACAAGCTTCACCAACAGAATACAAGAGATGGAAGAGAGAATCTCAGGAGCAGAAGATTCCATAGAAATCATTGACTCAACTGTCAAAGATAATGTAAAGCAGAAAAAGCTACTGGTCCAAAACATACAGGAAATCCAGGACTCAATGAGGAGATCAAACCTAAGAATAATAGGTATAGAAGAGAGTGAAGACTCCCAGCTCAAAGGACCAGTAAATATCTTCAACAAAATCATAGAAGAAAACTTCCCTAACCTAAAAAAAGAGATACCCATAGGCATACAAGAAGCCTACAGAACTCCAAATAGATTGGACCAGAAAAGAAACAACTCCCGACACATAATAGTCAAAACACCAAATGCACAAAATAAAGAAAGAATATTAAAAGCAGTAAGGGAAAAAGGTCAAGTAACATATAAAGGCAGACCTATCAGAATTACACCAGACTTCTTGCCAGAAACTATGAAGGCCAGAAGATCCTGGACTGATGTCATACAGACCCTAAGAGAACACAAATGCCAGCCCAGGTTAGTGTATCCTGCAAAACTCTCAATTAACATAGATGGAGAAACCAAGATATGCCATGACAAAACCAAATTTACACAATATCTTTCTACAAATCCAGCACTACAAAGGATAATAAATGGTAAAGCCCAACATAAGGAGGCAAGCTACACCCGAGAAAAAGCAAGAAACTAATCGTCTTGGCAACAAAACAAAGAGAAGAAAAGCACACAAACATAACCTCACATCCGAATATGAATATAACAGGAAGCAATAATCACTAGTCCTTAATATCTGTCAACATCAATGGTCTCAACTCCCCAATAAAAAGACATAGATTAACAAACTGGATACGCAACGAGGACCCTGCATTCTGCTGCCTACAGGAAACACACCTCAGAGACAAAGACAGACACTACCTCAGAGTGAAAGGCTGGAAAACAACTTTCCAAGCAAATGGTCAGAAGAAGCAAGCTGAAGTAGCCATTCTAATATCAAATAAAATCAATCTTCAACTAAAAGTCATCAAAAAAGATAAGGAAGGACACTTCATATTCATCAAAGGAAAAATCCACCAAGATGAACTCTCAATCCTAAATATCTATGCCCCAAATACAAGGGCACCTACATACGTAAAAGAAACCTTACTAAAGCTCAAAACACACATTGCACCTCACACAATAATAGTAGGAGATTTCAACACCCCACTCTCATCAATGGACAGATCATGGAAACAGAAATTAAACAGAGATGTAGACAGACTAAGAGAAGTCATGACCCAAATGCACTTAACAGATATTTATAGAACATTCTATCCTAAATCAAAAGGATATACATTCTTCTAAGCTCCTCATTGTACTTTCTCCAAAATTGACCATATAATTGGTCAAAAAATGGGCCTCAACAGGTACAGAAAGATAGAAATAATCCCATGCGTGCTATCAGACCACCACGGCCTAAAGCTGGTCTTCAATAACAATAAGGGAAGAACGCCCACATATACGTGGAAGTTGAACAATGCTCTACTCAATGATAACCTGGTCAAGGAAGAAATAAAAAATTAAAGACTTCTTAGAATTTAATGAAAATGAAGGTGCAACATACCCAAACTTATGGGACACAATGAAAGCTGTGCTAAGAGGAAAACTTATAGCTCTGAGTGCCTGCAGAAAGAAACAGGAGAGAGCATATGTCAGCAGCTTGACAGCACACCTAAAAGCTCTAGAACAAAAAGAAGCAAATACACCCAGGAAGAGTAGAAGGCAGGAAATAATGAAACTCCAAGCTGAAATCAACCAAGTAGAAACAAAAAGGACCATAGAAAGAATCAACAGAACCAAAAGTTGGTTCTTTGAGAAAATCAACAAGATAGATAAACCCTTAGCCAGACTAATGAGAGGACACAGAGAGTGTGTCCAAATTAACAAAATCAGAAATGAAAAGGGAGACATAACTACAGATTCAGAGGAAATTCAAAAAATCAACAGATCTTACTACAAAAGCCTGTATTCAACAAAACTTGAAAATCTGCACGAAATGGACAATTTCCTAGACAGATACCAGGTACCGAAGTTAAATCAGGAACAGATAAACCAGTTAAACAACCCCATAACTCCTAAGGAAATAGAAGCAGTCATTAAAGGTCTCCCAACCAAAAAGAGCCCAGGTCCAGACAGGTTTAGTGCAGAATTCTATCAGACCTTCATAGAAGACCTCGTACCAATACTATCCAAACTATTCCACAAAATTGAAACAGATGGAGCACTACCGAATTCCTTCTATGAAGCCACAATTACTCTTATACCTAAACCACACAAAGACCCAACAAAGAAACAGAACTTCAGACCAACTTCCCTTATGAATATCGACGCAAAAATACTCAATAAAATTCTGGCAAACCGAATTCAAGAGCACATCAAAACAATCATCCACCATGATCAAGTAGGCTTCATCCCAGGCATGCAGGGATGGTTTAATATACGGAAAACCATCAACGTGATCCATTATATAAACAAACTGAAAGAACAGAACCACATGATCATTTCATTAGATGCTGAGAAAGCATTTGACAAAATTCAACACCCCTTCATGATAAAAGTCCTGGAAAGAATAGGAATTCAAGGCCCATACCTAAACATAGTAAAAGCCATATACAGCAAACCTGTTGCTAACATTAAACTAAATGGAGAGAAACTTGAAGCAATCCCACTAAAATCAGGGACTAGACAAGGCTGCCCACTCTCTCCCTACTTATTCAATATTGTTCTTAAAGTTCTAGCCAGAGCAATCAGACAACAAAAGGAAATCAAGGGGATACAGATTTGTAAAGAAGAAGTCAAAATATCACTATTTGCAGATGATATGATAGTATATTTAAGTGATCCCAAAAGTTCCACCAGAGAACTACTAAAGCTGATAAACAACTTCAGCTAAGTGGCTGGGTATAAAATTAACTCAAATAAATCAGTAGCCTTCCTCTACACAAAAGAGAAACAAGCCGAGAAAGAAATTAGGGAAACGACACCCTTCATAATAGACCCAAACAATATAAAGTACCTCGGTGTGACTTTGACCAAGCAAGTAAAAGATCTGTACAATAAGAACTTCAAGACTCTGAAGAAATTGAAGAAGACCTCAGAAGATGGAAAGATCTCCCATGCTCATGGATTGGCAGGATTAATATAGTAAAAATGGCCATTTTACCAAAAGCGATCTACAGATTCAATGCAATCCCCATCAAAATACCAATCCAATTCTTCAAAGAGTTAGACAGAACAATTTGCAAATTCATCTGGAATAACAAAAAACCCAGGATAGCTAAAACTATCCTCAACAATAAAAGGACTTCAGGGGGAATCACTATCCCTGAACTCAAGCAATATTACAGAGCAATAGTGATAAAAACTGCATGGTATTGGTACAGAGACAGACAGATAGACCAATGGAACAGAATTGAAGACCCAGAAATGAACCCACACACCTATGGGCACTTGATTTTTGACAAAGAAGCCAAAACCATCCAATGGAAAAAAGATAGCATTTTCAGCAAATAGTGCTGGTTCAACTGGAGGTCAACATGTAGAAGAATGCAGATCGATCCATGCTTATCACCCTGTACAAAGCTTAAGTCCAAGTGGATCAAGGACCTCCACATCAAACCAGATACACTCAAACTAATAGAAGAAAAACTAGGGCAGCATCTCGAACACATGGGCACTGGAAAAAATTTCCTGAACAAAACACCAATGGCTTATGCTCTAAGATCAAGAATCGACAAATGGGATCTCATAAAACTGCAAAGCTTCTGTAAGGCAAAGGACACTGTGGTTAGAACAAAAGGGCAACCAACAGATTGGGAAAAGATCTTTACCAATCCTACAACAGATAGAGGCCTTATATCCAAAATATACAAAGAACTCAAGAAGTTAGACCGCAGGGAGACAAATAACCCTATTAAAAAATGGGGTTCAGAGTTAAACAAAGAATTCACAGCTGAGGAATGCCGAATGGCTGAGAAATACCTAAAGAAATGTTCAACATCTTTAGTCATAAGGGAAATGCAAATCAAAACAACCCTGAGATTTCACCTCATACCAGTGAGAATGGCTAAGATCAAAATCTCAGGTGACAACAAATGCTGGTGAGAATGTGGAGAAAGAAGAACACTCCTCCATTGTTGGTGGGATTGCAGACTGGTAAAACCATTCTGGAAATCAGTCTGGAGGTTCCTCAGAAAATTGGACATTGAACTACCTGAGGATCCAGCTATACCTCTCTTGGGCATATACCCACAAGATGCCCCAACATATAAAAAAGACACGTGCTCCAGTATGTTCATCGCAGCCTTATTTATAATAGCCAGAAGCTGGAAAGAACCCAGATGCCCTTCAACAGAGGAATGGATACAGAAAATGTGGTACATCTACACAATGGAATATTACTCAGCTATCAAAAACAATGACTTTATGAAATTCATAGACAAATGGTTGGAACTGGAAAATATCATCCTGAGTGAGGTAACCCAATCACAGAAAAACAGACATGGTATGCACTCATTAATAAGTGGCTATTAGCCCAAATGCTTGAATTACCCTAGATGCATAGAACACATGAAACTCAAGACGGATGATCAAAATGTGAATGCTTCACTCCTTCTTTAAAAGGCGGAACAAGAATACCCTTGGCAGGGAATAGAGAGGCAAAGATTAAAACAGAGGCAGAAGGAACACCCATTCAGAGCTCCACATGTGGCCCATACATATACAGCCACCCAATTAGACAAGATGGATGAAGCAAAGAAGTGCAGGCCGACAGGAGCCAGATATAGATCTCTCCCGAGAGACACAGCCAGAATACAGCAAACACAGAGGCGTATGCCAGCAGCAAACCACTGAATTGAGAATAGGACCCCCATTGGAATCAGAGAAAGAACTGGAAGAGCTTGAAGGGGCTCGAGACCCCTTATGAACAACAATGCCAAGCAACTAGAGCTTCCAGGGACTAAGCCACTACCTAAAGACTATGCATGGACTGACCCTGGACTCTGACCCCATAGGTAGCAATGAATATCCTAGTAAGAGCACCAGTGGAACGGGAAGCCCGATCTGCTAAGACTGAACCCCCAATGAACATGATTGTTGGGGGGAGGGCAGCAATGGGGGGAGGGTGGGGAGGGGAAAACCCATAAAGGGGAGGGGGAGGGATTAGGGGGATGTTTGCCCAGAGAGCAGGAAAGGGAATAACATTTGAAATGTAAATAAGAAATACTCAAGTTAATGAAGAAGAAGAAGAAGAAGAAGAAGAAGAAGAAGAAGAAGAAGAAGAAGAAGAAGAAGAAGAAGAAGAAGAAGAAGAAGAAGAAGAAGAAGAAGAAGAAGAAGAAGAAGAAGAAGAAGATAAACCAAAGGGAAGGGAAGGTTTCGGATGTAGACTGGGGTTAAGACCATTCCCCACCTTTCTCTTGTGCTTGGTTCTCCTTGGCTGGAGAGCACACACAGGACTTGCCTGCCACATTTTTCACTCTACCACCATTGTTCAAAATACATGTTGTAGCTCGTTAAAACTAATCCACCTTTTTCTACTTTCAAGAAGGGACAAAATGATTCCTACATCACCAGTAATAACCTGTAGATGTTACAGTGTCAAATTGATTTCTCATCGTTTTCACATTTTCTAGCAACAACTAACGCTGGAATCTTCAACAGAAAGATGTTAGTTGGCATATCCATTAAAACCTCTTTCATGACACATTGGATAATATTAGATTCAGAGGACGGATAGTAAAGCTTTTCCAAAATTGTTATCTATTCTTCAAATATGTCTTGTTGAAAGTTTGCTCTCCCCTAAGGCAAAAGTGTCATTAATGTTTTTCTTGAGATCTAAGAACCGCATTGTATAATAAACCAGGGTAACATGTAATATTTTCTCTTTTATTAAAAATAGATTCTTTAAAAGATGACCTATGCATTAATTCTTGAGAAATAATGTATTTTATCATCTTCCCCTGCCCACTGAGCTGTTAGGGAAGAGAAATACATGTGAAAACACACGGTAGAGCCAGCACTTGTAAGATGTGCCGACGAGGAAAGATTTTCGTTGTCATGAGGGTCTATAAAGGCATGAATCCCACTGCTGGCCCTGAGCAAAGCTGCCCCCAATGTGCTGTGCTGTGTACTCACTCACCGCATACTGGAACTTCTCATTGTAGTCACGGTCGTTGGCTTTCACCACCCGCTCCACTTCTAAAAGAAAGAAAAATAAGGTGTGAATAAGGGTTAAACCCATAGAAACAGGTATGGCTTGTAAAAGTGACATCACTGGAGTCACTGTGATTTCTTTCAAATTGAAGGACATTGAATTCTGTCCAACCTGAATGTTGGAACACCAGTCGGAAAGTTCTAAATGAGTCTGAGGAAATGTTTCACTGGGTAAAAGGACTTTCAAAATCAGGAGGACCCGAGTTTGAATCCCCAAACCCATGTGAAAGCTGGACACACAGCACAGATGTCTACAATCTCAAAACAGAGATGGAGGTGGGAACAAGGGAATCCATGAAAGCTCTCAGCCTGGCTAGCCTGGCATATAGGAAGAAAATCACAGAAAACCTGCCTCAAACAGGGTGAAAAGGAAGACTGCCTGATTATCCTTTGACCTCTAAATGGGTACTGTGGCATTGTGTGCCTGCATTTACACACAATAATGGACACACACACACACATATACACACTTGAAATAGTTAAAACAATATCTCAAAATGAGCAGCTACAATGTTTTGCATTATCTCTTTAATGAAATCCATAAAATAAAACATTATATTTCTCTAGTGTATATCAATTCAGCTATACAAAGACCCTTTGAACTGAAAATTTCTGGTTTATTAAAAGTAGGTTTTAAAATATCAAAGTCTGGGATGGGGAGGAAAAAAAATCAAAATCTACAACCCTTTCTCTTAACTTCATGTCATTTCTAAAAGAGAAAGACTCAGTAAAAGCCAAACATACCTTGAAAATTATTTTCTTCAACACACACACACACCCACAAACTACAATGCAGCCAAATAAAATCATACAGCTGTGGCCAATTAAGTCACTGACCTTATGCTTTATGTCCACAGACCAAAAGGTAGGATTTCTAAAAAGCCTGTCACATGAGTAAGAGCCTTCAGTAGGCATAGTCAATGAGTTAAATCTCTTCTGAAAGACAATGTATATACCATACCAGCACACACAATAAATAAATGGACAATCCTAAATTTTATGACAGTGCAAAATTAAAATTGTCAAAGAGAAGATGGTGCCTGGAACACTGGCTATGTATCCGCTGTAGTAAGGGTATGCTCTGGTCTTGTGTTTACCAGAAAACTGTTGCAGATAATATCAAGAGCTTGAGATCAAATAATAAAAGCTATAGGGAGAGTTTGCAAAGCAGTTGCCAGAGGTCAACAGTGAGCCTGCATGGAAAATGACCCAACATCTGACTTGAGGGTTCCTTGATTTCACAGTTCTCTGGAAATGACCAAGTTGTAAATTTAGTAGGTGTAGAGTATGAGGCATGCTCTTAAGAAAGAGAACAGAAGGGAAGAGTGCTTTCAAGGAAGGCAACACGATGCAAGTGCTGAAGAAGGAAAGAAAGAAGCATATTTAATGGCACCCCATGTCAGACATCACAAACTGTGAAAACTATTTTCCCAGAATTCTCTTTTGGCTTGCCCCACTGTTTGAGAGCCTCGGACAAGAGATTGAGGTACATATCTTACATACGAAAGCAAACCTGACGTCCAGGTTCTCCCAGCATCCCTCAGTCCCTACCCTTCCCCCCCAGAGGCTCTTCCTTCTCTCTCTCTCTCTCTCTCTCTCTCTCTCTCTCTCTCTCTCTCTCTCTCTCTCTCTCTCTTCCTTCCTTCCTTCCTTCCTTCCCATGGTGACTTCCCTGGGACAACTTGCCTGCCTGAGAGCAGCTTCCCAATAAACCTGCCTTTAATATAATCTAATCTGGCTTGAATTGGCTTGTTTCACTGGCAGAGAAGTAAGTTATCACCCAATTGTGGTGGTTTAAATAAGAATGACCCTTACAGACTCATATATTTGAATACTTAGTCATCAGCACTACTTAGAAGGATTAGAAGGTGTGGCCTTGTTGGATTGAATGTGGCCTTGTTGGAGGAAGTGTGTCAATGGGGGTAGGCTTTGAGGCAGACCCATGCTATTCCTTCTGCCTGTAACTCTGGATGTAGTACTCTCAGCTATTTGTCCAGCACCATGTCTGTCTGCATGCTTCCCTGCTCCCCACCATGATGATAATGGATTAAGCAAGCCTCAATGAAATGCTTTCTTTCATAAGAGTTGCCGTGGCCATGGTGACTCTTCACAAAATTAACTAATTTCACATTAACTAAGGCAACAAGACACTACTCCTCAGTCTGAAGGTCACTCTGAAAATTGCTCCTAAAAAATGACAACTGTTTGGGGGTTATGTTTCCACCCCTACCACTTGTGGGGTGTGCTATTCATCTAACAGTCATCTGCATGGTTCTCTTCTTGCCTGGAAAGTCAAGTCTGTGGTTGTTCCTGCAGTCCAGCCTGATGAGAGTGAGGCTGGACTTACGGGATCAGTTTACAACCCCTGAATATGCCTTCTTGTCATGGATGCCACCAGCCTTCTAAGCAACCAACCACCTGAGAGAAACTTCACTCCTGGCCCTAAAATTCTGATCATTCCATCTTCTTGATTAAACAACAATGACAACAATAAGGCAAATAGTACTTGGAGTATGTAGTACTACCTTATTACAAAATCTAAAAGGAAGGAGGAAGGAAGGAAGGAAGGAAGGAAGGAAGGAAGGAAGGAAGGGAGGGAGGGAGGGAGGGAGGGAGGAAGAGAGGGAGGAAGGAAGGAAGGAAGGAAGGAAGGAAGGAAGGAAGGAAGGAAGGAAGGGGAAAAAAGAAAACGCTTCTGTCAAAAAAAACAAAAGTAGTGGGTATTATTGCAAAGGTGTGAGAAGGGCTCTTTCCAAATGGCAAGAGTTAACATGGGCCATTCACCCACTGAAAGAGACTTAGAGGCTTCAGCTCTAAGTCAAAAATTAGATATAGTCATTTGAAGATTAGTTGGCGCTGACTTGGATTATGCACATCCGAAAGACTGTCATCTTCAGATTCAACACTCGTGTGTCCACGTGCAAGAGCACGACTCTATAGTTGTGCACCAAACTGTACTTACTGCACCACCACAACCTTGACACTACAAATCAAGAAGGAATTATGCACCTAGAATTATTGGTAGCCACATTCTAAAATGTTTTAAATCTGATTAGTATTCTGCATGTGAACGTATGGTATGTATGCGGAGACGGCGGTATTACCACAGCATGAATGTGGAGGTCAGAGGACAGTTCTGTGCACTCTCTCCTCCCACCTTTACATAGGTTCAAACTCAGGTCACCAGGTTTGTGTGGCAAACACCTTCACTGGCAAAGCCATTTATCTGTCTTACATAGTTGTATTCTAATAGATTCCCACCAGTTCTCCCTAAATAATCAAATATTGCTCTCACACCACAAGACCTGATTAGATCCAGGATGTGCTATTTTTGCTTCTAAGTCCTTGGAATTGAGACTTAATCATTGGGTCTGTAATTTGGTGATTATTGTCTTTATCAACTAACTTTTCATGAACTAATTCTGGCAGAAGATTTTGGTATCTTTTAATTAAACTCTAAAACATCCTGGCTTTGATTCTAATTCTTTACAGTTCTCTGCCCTTAGCTAGGCTACACTAGGCCTCAATTATCTTTGTGAAAATTAGCTTTCTTCTGTATGTTGCTATAGTATATGGCAGGACAGTCCTATCCTGGAAGAGAAAGCTAGACACAAATCACCTATAGGAATTCCCACTGGGAGTGTCTTCTCTGACATGCAATGATTTAAACTTGAATAGATCCTGTTTCCTGAGCTCTTTCCAGGTATGCTTTCAATGGTGAAAAGACCTTGTTCACCAGAAGGTTTAGGATTTATAGTAGTACCCCACACATCCATAATAAATCACTGAAGTTCAAAAGGAGTAGGTCAGTATGTGTTAATAAAAGATGTAAAGAATTTAAGATGGCAAACAGATGCCTTCTCCTGACTTGAAAAAGTTATAGAAAATATGTGCAGAAGAGAAAAATATTGTTGGGAGAAGGCTATTATTTTTGAAAGCTTAGATAATAGACTGAAACGCAAAAGGAATCAGTGTGACTAGAAAAAAACAACTCCAGCCAATCACATTAGAAGAGCATTCCTCCCATGTAGGCCAATGGCAAACTCAGATCCAGACAGAGGTACAAGGGTTGAGAGTGTTACAGAGTGACAGTGCCATTTGGCATGTGTCATGTTTGCAAAGTATTTGTCAAGGTCCTTTTTCATTCTCAAACGTGTATCTGCTTGGGGCTGGGACTGTAACTTAACAGTAGAGAGCTCACCCAGTATGCATAAGGGCCCAGGTATCAACTTCAGCCCTAGCAGAAAGGATCTAGGTTTGAATGATAAATTAGATTACCACTTCAAAGGCATGTTCCAAGGGGAAGAGAGGATGCTGGGACAGGTGGACAAATAAGCTGAACTTCTCTTTAATTCTACTTAGTGTCTTAAATATATGCAGGAATCAATGAAACAAAAGCAGGACCATATGAACAATAAAAAGAGAGAGAGAGAAAGAAAAGAAGATAAAGTACCTGGAAAATATCTTGACTCATCTGTGTGTGTGTGTGTGTGTGTGTGTGTGTGTGTGTGTGTGTGTGTGTGTGTGAGTTTATGTGTACCATCCACATGCAGAAGCTTGCAGAAGTCAGAAGAGGGTATCAGGTCCTCTGGAACTGGAGTTAGAGTTGTGAGCCAACATGTGGGTTGTGGAAATCAAATCCAGGTCCTCTACAAGAGTAGCCAGTGCTCTTAAGTGTTAGCCCACCTCTCCAGCCCCATGAAATATACATTGAATGGATGACCTAGAAGGGATTAAACACTTGATTTACTGGAGCTAAGGCTGTCCCACAGCCCTCCATACCCAAATCCTGCCCAGAGAGAGCTGGTCTCCCAAGAGTGGTCCCACTCCTAAGTCCACAGGAGAGACCGCACATTCACTCCAATAACTGTCCAAAGAGAGACCTGCCAGGGGCACACAGGGCACAGGAATCATGGAGCAGCCAGGGACAAGATCCTTTCAGTCTCCATCTGCACCCAATGCTAAGCCTCCCAGGAAAGCTCTCATTCCTAAGATCACAGGTTCACAGGCACACAGGAGGGACAAGCTCCAGTCTGAGACAGCAAGACCAACAAACAACAGAGATAACCAGATGGAGAGACACAAAGCAAGAACCTAAGCAACAGAAACCAAGGCTACTTGGAGTCATCAGAACCCAGTTCTCCCATCACAGGAAATACTGGATAAACCAACACACCAGAAAAGCAAGATTTGGATTTAAAATCACATCTCATGATGATGATACAGGACTTTAAAAAGGACATTAATAACTCTCTTAAAGAAATAAAGGCGAACATAGGGAAACAAGTAGAAACCCTTAAAGAGGAAAATGGCTAAGATCAAAAACTCAGGTGACAGCAAATGCTGGCGAGGATGTGGAGAAAGAGGAACACTCCTCCATTGTTGGTGGGATTGCAGACTGGTACAACCATTCTGGAAATCAGTCTGGAGGTTCCTCAGAAAATTGGACATTGAACTACCTGAGGACCCAGCTATACCCCTCTTGGGCATATACTCAAAAGATGCTCCAACATATAACAAAGACACATGCTCCACTATGTACATAGCAGCCTTATTTACAATAGCCAGAAGCTGGAAAGAACCCAGATGCCCTTCAACAGAGGAATGGATACAGAAAATGTAGTACATCTACACAATGGAATATTACTCAGCTATCAAAAACAATGACTTTATGAAATTCATAGGCAAATGGAGGGAACTGGAAAAAATCATCCTGAGTGAGGTAACCCAATCACAGAAAAACACACATGGTATGCACTCATTGATAAGCGGCTATTAGCCCAAATGCTTGAATTAGATGCACAGAACACATAAAACTCAAGATGGATGATCAAAATGCGAATGTTTCACTCCTTCTTTAAAAGGGGAACAAGAATACCCTTGGCAGGGAATAGGGAGGCAAAGATTAAAACAGAGGTAGAAGGAACACCCATTCAGAGCTTGCCCCACATGTGGCCCATACATATACAGCCACCCAATTAGACAAGATGGATGAAGCAAAGAAGTGCAGGCCGACAGGAACCGGATGTAGATCTCTCCTGAGAGACACAGCCAGAATACAGTAAATACATAGGCGAATGCCAGCAGCAAACCACTGAACTGAGAACGGGACCTCCGTTGAAGGAATCAGAGAAAGGACTGGAAGAGCTTGAAGGGGCTTGAGACCCCATATGAACAACAGTGCCAACCAGCCAGAGCTTCCAGGGACTAAGCCACTACCCAAAGACTATACATGGACTGACCCTGGGCTCCAACCTCATAGGTAGCAATGAATAGCCTAGTAAGAGCACCAGTGGAAAGGGAAGCCCTTTGTCCTGCCAAGACTGAACCCCCAGTGAACATGATTGTTGGGGGGAGGGCGGTAATGGGGGAAGGATGGGGAGGGGAACACCCATAAAGAAGGGGAGGGAGAGGGATTAGGGGGAATGTTGGCCCGGAAACCAGAAAGGGAATAACACTCGAAATGTAAATAAGAAATACTCAAGTTAATAAAGAAAAAACGGGGAAGAAAAAGAGGAAACACAAAACTCCCTTTAAAAATTACTGGAAAATGCAACCGAAGAGGTGAAGGAATTGAACAAAACCATACAGGATCTAAAAATGAAAATAGAAACAATAAAGAAATCACAAAGGGAGACAACCTGGAGATAGAAAACCTAGGAAGGATATCAGGAGTTATAGATGCAACCATCACCAACAGAATACAAGAGATTGAAGAGAGAATCTCAGGGGAAAACATTGACACAACAGTTCAAAAAAACACAAAATACAAAAAGCTCCTAACCAAAAACATCCAGAAAATACAGGACATAATGAGAAGACTAAACCTAAGGATAATAGGAATAGAAGAGAGGGAAGATTTGCAACTTACAGGGCCAATAAATATCTTCAACAAAATTATAGAAGAAAATTTCCCTAACCAAAAGAAAGAGATGCCCATAAACATACAAGAAGCCTACAGAACTCCAAATAGATTGGACCAGCAAAGAAATTCCTGTCACACAATAGTCAGAACACCAAATGCAAAAAAACAAAGAAAATATTAAAAGCAGTAATGGAAAAAGGTCAAGTAACATATAAAGGCAGACCCATTAGAATTCTGACACCAGACTTTCCAACAGAGACTATGTAAGCTAAAAGATCCTGGACAGATGGCATACAGACCCTAAGAGAATACAAATGCCAGGTCAGGCTGCAATATCCAGCAAAACTCTCAAATATCATAGAAGGAGAAACCAAGATATCCCATGACAAAACCAAATTTATACAATATCTTTCCACAAATCCAGCCCTCCAAAGGATAATAGATGGAAAACTCCAACACAAGGAGGGAAACTACACCCTACAAAAAGCGAGAAAGTAATCTTCTCTCAACAAACCCAAAAGAAGATAGCCACACAAACATAAATTCACCTCTAACAACAAAAATAACAGGGAGCAATAATCACTTTTTCTTAATATCTCTTAGTATCAATGGAATCAATTCCCCAATAAAAAGACATAGACTAACAAACTGGATACATAAGCAGGACCCAGCATTTGTTGCATACAGGAAATGTACCTCAGTGACAAAGACAAATAATACCTCAGAGTAAAAGGCTAGAAAAAAATTTTCCAAGCAAATGATCACAAGAAACAAGATGGCGTACCCATTGGAATAAAGAATAAAATGGATTTTCAACCGAAAGTTATTTTAAAAAGAAAAGGAAGGACACTTCATACTCACCAAAGGAAAAATCCACCAAGGTGAACTGTCAATTCTGAACATCTATGCTCCAAAATCAAGGGCACCCGCATTAATAGTAGAAACTTTGCTAAAGCTCAAAGCATGCATTGTACCACACACAATGATGGGAGACTTCAACACCCCACCCTCATCAATGGACAGATCATGGAAACAGAAATTAAACAAAGACACAGTGAAACTAACAGAAGTTATGAACCAAATGGATTTAACAGATATCTATAGAACATTTCATCCTAAAACAAAAGAATATACCTTCTTTTCAGCACCTCATGGTACCTTCTCCAAAACTGACCTTATAATCAGTCACAAAACATGCCTCAAGAGATAGAAAGAATGAAATAATCCAATGAATCCTATTAGATCACCATGAACTAAGACTGGTCTTCAATAATGACAAAAACAACAGAAAGCCCACATACACATGCGAGCTAAACAATGCTCTACTCAATGATAACTTAATCAAGGAAGAAATAAAGAAATTAAAGACTTTTTAGAATTTGATAAAAATGAAGGCAAAACATAGCCAAACTTATGGAACATAATGAAATCAGTGCTAAGAGGAAAACTCATAGCTCTGAGTGCCTCCACAAAGAAAGTGGAGAGAACATACATTAGCAGCTTGACAGCACACCTGAAAGTTCTAGAACAAAAAGAAGCAAATACACCCAAGAGAAGTAGATGACAAGAAATAATCAAACTCAGAGCTGAAATCAATCAAGTAGAAACAAAAAGAACTATACAAAGAATCAACAAAACCAGGAGCTGTTTCTTTGAGAAAATCAACAAGATAGATAAATCCTTAGCCAGACTAATCAGAGGTTACAGAGACAACATCCAAATTAACAAAATCAAAAACGAAAAGTGAGACATAACAAGAGAAACTATGGAAATTCAAAAAATTATCAGATCTTACTACTAAAGATGGAAAACTGGAACTCAACAAAACTGGAAAATCTGGATGAAATGGATAATTTTCTATAGAGATACCAGCTACCAAAGTTAATCAGGATCAAATAAACCATCTAAATAGTTCCATAAGTCCCAAGGAAATAGAAGTAGTCATTAAAAGTCTCCCAACCGAGGGTTGGGAATTTAGCTCAGTGGTAGAGCACTTGCCTAACAAGCACAAGGCCCTGGGTTCGGTCCCCAGCTCCGAAAAAAAAAAAAAAGCAAAAAAAAAAGTCTCCCAACCAAAAAAAGCCTAGGACCAGATGTGTTTAGTGTAGAATTCTATCAGACCTTCAAAGAAGACCTAATACCAATACTTTTCAAACTATTCCACAAAATAGAAAGAGAAGGAACACTACCAAATTTGTTCTTTAAAGCCACAATTACACTTATACCTAAACCACACAAAGACCTAACAAAGAAGGAGAACTTCAGACCAATTTCCCTTATGAATTTCAAGGCAAAATTACTCAATAAAATTCTTGAGAACTGAATCCAAGAACACATCAAAACAATCAAGTAGCCTTCATCCCAGAGATGCAGGGATGGTTCAATATATGGATATCTATCATTGTAATCCACTATATAAACTAACTCAAAGAAAAAAAACACATAATCATCTCATTAGGTGCTAAGAAAGCATTTGAAAAAATTCAACACTCCTTCATGATAAAACTCTTGGAACGATCAGGAATTCAAGGCCCATACCTAAGCATAGTAAAAGCAACACATCAAACCAGTAGCCAACATCAAACTAAATAAAGAGAAACTTGAAGCAATCCCACTAAAATCAGGGACTAGACAAGATTGCCCACTCCCTCCCTACCCATTCAATATAGTACTTGAAGTCCTTGCAAGACAACAATAAAAGGGGAAAGGGATACAAATTGGAAGGGAAGAAGTCAAAATATTACTATTTGCAGATGATATGATAGTATACTTAAAATTCCACCAGAGAACTCCTACAGCTGATAAACAACTTCAGCAAAGAGGCTGGATATAAAATTAACTCAAACAAATCAGTAGCCTTCCTCTACTCAAAGGATAAACAGGCTGAGAAAGAAATCAGGGAAATGATACCCTTCACAATAGTCACAAATAATACAAAATACCTTGGTGTGACTCTAACTAAGCAAGTGAAAGATCTGTATGACAAGAACTTCAAGTCTCTGAAGAAAGAAATCAAAGAAGATCTCAGAAGATGGAAAGGTCTCCCGTGCTCATAGATTGGCAGGATTAATATAGTAAAAATCTTGCCAAAAGCAATCTACAGATTTAATGTAATCCCCATCAAAATTCCTATTCAATTATTTATAGAGATAGAAAGAGCAATTTGCAAATTCATTTGGAATAACAAAACCCCAGGATAGCAAAAACTATTCTCAACAATAAAGAACTTCTGGGGGACTCACCATCCCTGACTTCAAGCTGTATTACAGAGCAATCATGATAAAAACCGCATATTATTTCTACAGAGACAGTCAGACCAATGAGATAGAATTGAAGACCCAGAAATGAACCCACACAGCTATGGTCACTTGATCTCTGACAAAGGAACTAAAACCATCCAGTGGAAAAAAGACAGCATTTTCAACAAATGGTGCTGGTTCAACTGGAGGTCAGCATGTAGAAGAACAAAAATTGACCCATTCTTGTCTCCTTGTACAAAGCTCAAGTCCAAGTGGATCAAAGACCTCCACATAAAAGCAGATACACTGAAACTAAGAAGAGAAAGTGAGAAAGATCCTCAAACACATAGGCACAGGGGAAATTTTCCTGAGCAAAACACCAATGGTTTATGCTCTAAGATCAAGAATCAATAAATGAGACCTCATAAAATTTCAAAGCCTCTGTAAGGCAAAGGACACTGTCATTAGGACAAAATGGCAATCAACAGATTGGGAAAAGATCTTTACCAATTCTACATCCAATAGAAGGCTGATATCTAATATACACAAAGAACTCAAGAAACTAGACTCCAGAGAACCAAATAATCCTAAAATATATTGGGGTACAAAGCTAAACAAAGAATTCTCAACTGAGGAATATCAAATGGCCAAGAAGCATCTAAAGAAATGTTCAACATCTTTAATCATCATGGGAATACAAATCAAAACAACCCTGAGATTCCACCTCACACCAGTCAGAATGGCTAAGATCAAAAACTCAGGTGACAGCAGATGCTGCCAAGGACGTGGAGAAAGAGGAACACTCCTCCATTGTTGGTGGGATTGCAAGCTGTACAACCATTCTGAAAATCAGTCTGTCAGTTCCTCAGAAAATTGGCATAGTACTACCTGAGGACCCAGCTATACCACTCTTGGGCATATACACAAATGTGCTCCAACATATAACAAGGACACGTGCTCCACTATGTTCATTGCAGCCTTATTTATAATAGCCAGAAGCTGGAAAGAACCCAGATGTCCCTCAACAGAGGAATGGATACAGAAAATGTGGTACAGCTACACAATGGAGTGCTACCCAGCTATCAAAAACAATGACTTCATGAAATTCATAGGCAAATGGATGGAACTTGAAATATCATCCTGAGTGAGGTAATTCAGTCACAAAAGAACACACATGATATGCACTCACTGATATGTAGGTATTAGCCCGAAATCTTAGAATACCCAAAATACGCAGACCATATGAAACTCAAGAAGAAGGAAGACCAAAATGTGGATACTTCAGTCCTTCTTAGAAGGGGGAACAAAATACTCACGGGAGGAAATGCAGGGACAAAGGGTGGAGCAGGGACTGAAGGAAAGTAACAATATGCAGCCACAGTACCCAGTCACTATTGCTGATGCCAAGAAGTGTTTGCTGACAGGAGCCTGATATGGATGTCTCCTGAGAGGCTGTGCCAGTCTTATTGATACAGATGAAGATGCTTGCAGCTAACTATAGGACTGAACACACGGACCCCAATGGAGGAATTAAAAGACTGCAAGAGCTGAAGGGGTCTGCAACCCCATAGGAAGAACAACAATATCATCCAACCAGAACCCCTAGAGCTCCCAGGGACTAAACCACCAACCAAAGAGTACACATGGAGGGACCCATGGCTCCAGCCACATATGTAGCAGAGGATGGCCTTGTCTGGCATCAATAGGAGTAAAAGTCCTTGATCCTATGGAGGGGAATTCCCAGTGTAGGGGAATGCCAGGGTATTGAGGTGTGAGTGCATGGGTGGGAGTGGGAACATCATCATAGAAGCAGGGGCGGGGGGGGGAAAGGTGGTAATATTTGAATGTAAATACATAAAATATCCAATAAAAAAAGAAACACTGTAGGAAGCAATTTGTTACTGTTTCCTAAAATCTTTGTTTTTTTTTTCTAAAAAACAAATTCTTCAAATTCTAAAGTCTTTATTTATAATATAATCAAGTATTGTTACTAAAAACATACTGTTCTATTAAATGTCTCAAATAAGAAAACTAAAAAAAAAAACTTGATTTAAATGTATATCAGAATTGTAAGGTGAAGGAAACTATAAAAAAGAAAACCAAGAAGGGAATGTAGAGAGGAAACAAGAGGAAACGATCAAACTCACACAGCTTTTTCTGGCCCAGAGTAAGATGTCAGTCCTCAAAGTGAAAGACCCACCAGATTCAAATCAGAACTCAGGAAAATGGGCTTTCTGGTCTCCATAAAAGATCATCTCCAAGCCAATCACTTAAGAATGTGTAAGAAACAAATAACAGCTTAAAATTTAATAGCAATGTATATAGAAGATACAGAAGCAAAGATGGTGGCCAACCAAAGCCATGACCCACACACCTGCTCAAAGTGAGCCCCCAGTTTAACGGACAAACTGTCTGTTACCTTTTCACTTTTATTATTATTATTATTATCATTATCATTATTATTATTATTACTATTATTGCATAAGTGGTGTATGTGCATGCATCTGTGTACACATGCCACAGTGCATGTGAGAAGGCCACAGGACAACTTTGTAGAGTCGGTTCTCTGTTTCTAGGTTTACATACGTACCAGGAACCAAACTCAGCTCACCAGACCTGTGCTTGCAAGCACATCTACCACTGAGCCATCGCACCAGCCCCATCATTGAGTTTTATTTTACAGTCTGCTGTAGGTGAAGGTGTCGTTTCCCTAATTGGTTCATGACTGTGTCAATAAAGATGGTGAAGCTAATCACTGTGTAAAGAGGAAAAGGTAGGATTTCTGGGTCCCAGGAGGAAGAGGAGGGGAGGAGATAAAGAGAAGGCTTTCCAACCAGACCTTGGGGAAAGAAGCCATACCATGTAAGGCCTTGGGCCAAGTAGAACAGGTGGCAGCCTCAGCCACCTGAGGAATTCTGATATAGGATAGCTGATGAGTTTAGAGCAATAGATTCTGCGCCCAGCAGTTGTGTTACCTGACTGGTTTTAACGTGTTACAACTGTCTGCTGTTTTCCTTTCCAGTGACTTAGGTGAGCAGGAGTAGAAAGAGTGCTTCACTGGGGACAAAAGTCCTGGTTGTTCCCAGTGTTGGGGAGAAAAGGGGGTGTGGGGGCATTAGAGATGGTGACTTGGTGGAGCTGGGTGAGAACAGGGCTGCTTGACTAACAAAGGCAGCCTTGAGAGCTGAGTAAGACGGCCATTGCTGGCAGCTGATCTCAGAGCATAGCACAGGCCATGGCACCGGGCAAGGAGCAAGCATGAGTTTTGTAAATTATACACAACAGTCTGCCAATAACAACAACCAAAATACACACTTCTTATGAAAAGCAAAATCTTAGTTCATAGCTCAGACATTAATTTCTTTTTTTTTTTTTTTGGTTCTTTTTTTTTTTCGGAGCTGGGGACCGAACCCAGGGTCTTGCGCTTCCTAGGTAAGCGCTCTACCACTGAGCTAAATCCCCAGCCCCCAGACATTAATTTCTTATAAAGAACTCATTGTTTGACATAAATAACATGAAGGTGAAGCTTTTAGAGGTGTTTCCTAACAGCTCAAGGATATCACCCCAAACAGCCCAGAAGGAGTTTTGCCCCCCTTTTCTGCTCACCCAACTGAATCAAGGACTTCTTTGGGGTGTTCAGATGAATGTGTCCTTCAGACAAGCACCCCACTTGTTCTTACTCAACTTCAATTGTGCTGAACGCTACATGAACTGAGCTTGGAATTGACCATCCTAGAAAATGGCTATCGAGCTGCTTTGCCATGTTACTGGTTGAATGGAAGACCCACGTGACACACGTCAGGTTGATTATTAGGTGGCCATTGATTTGTGGCAGACACATGTGACTGGACAGAACATCAAGTATCTTAGTGATTCCAGAAGGTACCACAGAAGAGGAAGAATTCTCTTAGACTTGATTCTGAACCCACTTCAGAATATAAAAATAAGGAATGCCTTCAAAGTCCTACTCCATGTAGATGACAGAAATAGCCTTCACTCTGATGCAGGAAAGATAACTCAGTGGGTAATAGCACTTACTGCTCTTGCAGAGTTCTCTGGTTTGGTTCCCAGCAGCAATATGGCTGCTCACAGCCAAGGGTAACTCAAATTCCAAGAGATCTAATGCTCTCTTCTGATCTCCACAGGTATCAAGCACACACAAACATACATGCACACACACGTGCACATGCACACACACACACACAAAGATATACATATATAAAGATATAGGTAAAGGTATATATGCATATATCCATATATACATATATATACATATATATGTATATCTCCTGTGGCCTTCTCACATGTACTGTGGCATGTGCACAGATGTAAACATAAGATATAGATAGATAGATAGATAGATAGATAGATAGATAGATAGATAGATAGATAGATAATCAAATAAAGAACAAAAATAAAGTAAAATAAAATAATCTTTACTACCCCAAAGTTGCAAACGCCAATAATATGTGATGTTTTCCTCAAACAAATAGATTAGCAATGCAGTGCTGGAAGAACCCTTGTCTCTTCACCCTGTGCTTGTTTCCGATTTCCACAGTGACCAAATAAGGATTGAAAGTGCTGTTAGAAATCATTGAAAATCATGGTACATTCAACCTTGACTAGAGATGGTTAGCTTATAGTCCCCAATCCCACCCTAACCCTAAAAAGTAATTATCTGATGGGGCTAGTAATTTACTAAATTCACTCCAAGTTGGTTTAAAAAAAAAAAAAAAGCTTTGACTGTGTGAGGAAGTGGAAAGACACAATTCAATGCATCCAAAAGCATTGTCAGATCACAAATCCAGAAGGGGAGAGGGACCTCTAGGACACTATTTTCTGGGACTTTTAACTACAGTTAAGGTGCTGTTTCATGTACACAAGATTTTAGGACCCATTAAACAAGAGTCAGATTAGGAAAAACAAAGACAAAGAAAGCCTTCAGGTGGGAAGAGGAGTCGAGACAAAGGCTGGGCCTGCAGCTCCTGCAGGATCACGTTAACTCACAGCCTTTCCTTCACTGTGACTTCTCAGCAAAGCATCGCCTTTGTGTGGTGATCATTAAACTAGGAAATATGTGGGGAACACCTTTTACATAGAAAATTATCCCAAAATTTATATATGTATGAAATTCTCAAACAAATGCATTCAAAAAGTCTTTTTAAACATAACTAAAAACAAAATAGGTAAAGGGGAGTCATCCAAATGCTGATTTTTGCTGTCTTCCAAGAGGGTCTTGAAGTAATTTTCTGAACATTTCCAGTGATCATCAACTCTGCTTCTGGCCCTTGAAGGCCATGCTAATCTGGGCTCTTTTCCATCACAGTGCACAATAAATTACAGAGTCAGTCTCTCTCTCTCTCTCTCTCTCTCTCTCTCTCTCTCTCTCTCTCTCTCTCTCTCTCTCTCTCCCAGCCAGCAAAAGTAAGCAAGACACTTAAACCTCTCTTTTTAATCAGTTTGTCTGTGAGAGGATCTTAACCGCTCATCACTGGACTCTAAGGAGAGCAGGAACTCTGTGTTCAGAGCAATCATAAGATGGAGAAGTGGGAGGTCCTCCTAGGACCCATGAGTGAGCACAGACGTGTGAGACACCAGGCCTTCAGTTGCCTACACTGCATTCTTCCTTTGGCCAATGTGATTTAGAAGACAACGTTCAGACACTTATGTCTGCTGATGTTATTAAACAATAACATGTATTGGAGAAGTTGGGGACCCTGTGTAAAACCTTGATGTCACAGGCTGAGATTCTGAAGTTAGTTTGGAATGCATCCAAACACCAAAGATTGTCTCTAAACATGTAATATCATTTAAGGGGTGAGATTGTTAGGTTTGGGGAATTTTGAAGGAGAGTATTTTTAGAATATTCCATCAAACTAAATCAATAACCTAAGCCTTTCCCTTCCTTAATCTTTTCTTTCATCAAAATCTTGTTGATTGGAAGCCTAATCCAAAGACAGAGGATAGTGAGTAGGGGAGCTTTAAAGCAATGAGCCCAACCTCCACCCTTTCTGATTTGACTCCAGGGACACATCCTGATAGGACTGATAAATGTTCCTAATGAGATGCAACAGTGACTGGCAGCTTCTGGGATTAATGCACGTTTAAATAGTAAAGAGAATTAAAGCCAGAAAAAGAAATCTTCCCACAGTTGTGGGGGGGGGGCACACTCACAAAAGAGCTTAGAAAGCAAGTTAGGTGATTCAAGCAAATGCTAGAGGGTTTGGGGTTTGTTTTCCTCTTTGATAAGCCAATGTAAATATATTCATCTGGTCCAAAGAGTCAGGAAATTCAATGTATTAGAAGTTTCATTCCCTCACAGTGGATTCATCCTTCTGGTATACCTGGACTGGATTCTACATATTACAAATAAAATCTTTAGATAAGCCCCTGTTGTGTTGCTTTCTATACATGATTCATAACTGAGTCTTAATGTTTGCTATAAAAATAATGGCAAGAGCTGATGTTTATTGAGCACTTGCTAAAATCTCGATACAGCCAGAGTATTTCCCAGACGTTTATTTCAGGAATGATCAAAACGATGCTATTAAGTACATGCCATTCCCAGCCTCGCTTTACAAATGGGGACGCAAAGCCAGAGGGAGACGATGCAGTCAGGGCAGATTGAAACATGGGCCTACCTCACCGATGACGAGTCTGGGAGTGTGGAGACAACGAATGCTGTTTTGCAAAGGTGACTAAGAAACTACAGATGGATCTACCCAGGTACAAGAAGAGAGAGAGAGAGAGAGAGAGAGAGAGAGAGAGAGAGAGAGAGAGAGAGAGAGAGAACAGGCCTCTTTCATCAAATGCAGTACTCTACATGTGCTTCAAGTCATACCCCCTCCCAACAAACCACCGGTCTCCCCATCACCCTCTTTCTCCCCCCCAATGTCTCATTTTAATAAAGTATACATTTTTGCCCACTTTTTCCATGTCTACATCCGTGTGTACACAGAAATTGTTTTAAATATTCATAGAATTAGATCTGGATTTTGGACCATGGTCTTAACAAAGACTTGCAACACCAGGTCTTGCTGGAAGCAGCCACATTCAAGCTGTTTGATCTCGTGTTTACACAATAACACTGTAACAGTGACTTGTGTAAAGTTTTTCATGTGACAAGGAAAAAAAATGGGAAGAATTGTAGAGTCTTAGATTTTCGTAGGAAATATCAACAGAGCCCCTTCACATACATACACACACACACACACACACACACACACACACACACACACAAACATGCACATGCACACACACACACACACATACAGAGCATAAATAAAATCTGCAGATAGACATTACATTGGGACAGAATTAAGCTCATTATGATCTCAATGTTGCAATGTGTCCAACAAGGGAATCTATGCATCATGAGGTAATTGTGGATACAAGAGCCAACCGTCTGCTAGAGATGTCACCAGAAGGAGAGATAAGGTAAAGTCAAATTCAACCTTTTACACCTTTAAACACTGTCATCAAAAAAATGAAGAAATCTTAGTAATAAGATGTGGAGTGTCTACTGAAGGGAAAACTACACAGTAGTTGTCCTTGACTGACTAAGATCAAATGAAAAGTCAGTACTCTCTGTGGCGGTTTGCATAAGAATGGACTCCACAGGCTCATATATTTGAATGCTTAGTCACCAGAGAACAGGGTTAGTGGAGAAGGATCAGAAAGTATGGTCTTGTTTGAAAAAGTGTGTCACTGGGGGGGTGATCTTTGAGGTTTCAAAAGTCCAAAGCAAGCCCAGGGGCTCTCTTCCTGCTGCCTACAGATATGGACATAGAACTCTCACCTCCTTCTCCAGCACCATGTCTGTCTGCATGCCACAATGTTCCCACATGATGATAATGGACTAAGCCTCTAAAGCAAGCCTCAGTTGAATGCTTTCCCTATAAGAACGCCCGTGGACATGGTGTCTCGCCACAGCAACAGACCCCTGACCAGGACACTCTCTGAAACTGAACACCGTTACTACTACAAGCGGAGCACCCCAGCCTAAAATTCTGAGCCACAAAAGGCTATAAAGTCTCAAATTTTTTGAACATTGGCATGATACTTAAAAGTTTAAGATTTCTGGAGAATTTTAGATTTTGCCTTTCCGGGGTAGGAGTATTCAATTAGGAAAGGTCTATGCAAATATTCCAAAATCTGAAAACCAAAAAAAAAAAAAAAAAAATACAAAGTCTAAATCCAGAAGTACTTCTGGTCCCAAATACCTCAGATAAAGTATTCTTAACCTATTTTCAGGAGACTGATTACTAAAACAAACAAACAAACAAAAAAGGTGTTTCTGCTACCTCAGCCAATTTTAAATATTTATGTATTCTTGAAACAAAACACTTCTTTAAAGTGAAAATATGAGGAACAACCCACAAATCAACACAACCACACAGGGTGACACAACCACATAAATTGACAGCAAAGTCTTCTCACGAAGCAGAAGAATCATGATGAAAGAGTACATGCTACATTATGCCATTTCTATTCACCTTAAAATCAGCAAAAGCAAATTGAAGGTGACTGGGGATTCCAAGAGAGCAACCACAGCAACACACGCACAGGAACTTAATAAGATGCTAGAAACGTCTCGATGTCGTTTCACGTGCCCTCAGCAGGCATGCCCATATACACAATTGTCGAAGTTTTTTTGGTTTTTTTTTTTTTGGTTTTTTTTTTTTGTTTTTTTATTATTATTATTTTATTAGGTAAATACAATGTCACTCTCTTCAGACACACCAGAACAGGGCATCAGATCCCATTACAGATGGTTGTGAGCCACCATGTGGTTGCTGGAAGAGCAGTCAGTGCTCTTAACCACTGAGCCATCTCTCCAGCCCGAAGTTTTTTTTTTAACTTACAATCAGTGTCTAAGTTTTCTGACTAAATCGAACCTACAGTATAAAATATGATGACACTCCTAGTGTTTTGTGTCATCTGAAGAGTTCAAGCCTTACCAAGGAGCTTCTTCTCATTGCAGAACATCATCACCCCGAGTTCTCACCGCGTCATGAGTGTTGGCCTACATTTAAAAAGAGAGAAACACACATTAGTATTTGAAATATGGTCAATATCTTCATATTAACCCTCTTCAACCCTTTGTGTCTTTCTACACAAATTTAGATAAGTTGCTGACATAATAAAGAACAATACATCTAGATTAAAATGCTTAAATCTAACCAGATAATAATAATTCTTTGCCATTAAAAAATGCATGTTTGCATTACAAATATACTGGGGTTCAGAAAAGCCATACTTTGAAGTGAAGGCCTTGAAGCAATACCTGTCTCTCTCTCGTCTCCTGCTGCTCTCTGAGCTCTCATCTTTCATCCCCTCTTCCTTGCAGCTCAAAGGAGTCTCAGACATGAGAATTCCTCCTCCCTAGGAAGGGTCACAGAACCCAGAGCCCCTCTCCCTCAAATCTAGCCACAAGAGCTAAATTGCTCTCCCTAAGCACCCTCATCCATATTCCTGCATAGAACTGTCCATGAGGAAGTCCTCTGACATATTTTTTGATTATAGATCCTAATACCTTCCCTTCCCCCATTGCTTAAAGGGTACGAGTCCACCAATGAGAGCCGAGAAGAATCTAGACAGAAAGGTCTTCTGGGCATCCTCTACTTCATCGTCTTCTGTTGCCTCAGACCCTTTCTGTCCCCTCAAAAGGCCATATGACCCCCTCTGCTTCACCGAAACAGCCCACGAAAGTGGGTTGTTCACCCTGGATCTATCTTTGGGTCATCCATCATCCTGGTATCCTGAATTATTAGTGACTGATCGCCGAAGGTCATGGCGTTTTCTCCTTCCTGCTAACTTGTCCATTGCCAGTTTTCTCAGCAGACTCAGGTATATCATAGTGGAGCTTTTGAGCTTCACACTGCAGGCCTTATGGCAACCCCAGGTAAGCACATATGTGTGCAGTGGATTTGGCAACTTTTCTAGCTCATCCCAAACACTAGCAACTGGAATATCTTAGGGCCGAGCAAATATCTGCCTTTCGCTGGATAGGCTAGGTAGCCCCTCCTCACAGCCTGAGCTGACCACTGCTCCTAGATGTGGGAGCCATACAGAACAGGGAATTGTTAACCACACTGCAACTCACCACAACCCAAAATTTTTCTATTCACTTAGCCATATATACACCCTTCTCTTGGTTGCTACCCAACACACTAAAACAATACCATTATTTTATTTCCTGTGTGTGACCTAATTTTTTTATGAGATAAACCCTATCAAAGATCTAAAACGAGCAAATGCACAAACAGATTACATACAACATCCATAGCCCATGCAAAAGAGCACATGAAGCTTTGCAAACAAGTGACAGAGCAGGCAGGAGTATGGAGTGGACAGACGGGCATTCTGCTGGTTGGAAAGAGAAATGATGTACCTATCTGCTTCCCGCCCAGAGAAGTTACATACAGAGCATACGCAGTGCACTGAGAGAAGCACTGTGTGGTTGGCCACACAGGCACCAAATAAGAGGAAGAATGGTACATTTGGCTTAGCAGTTACAAGAAAAAGACGTTTAAAGGAAGTTCATCAAGCCCCACGGTTCTAGTACAGATCCGTTGGTGTCCAAAACACCGGAAACTGTCCATTTGTCTCCCGTTACCACCCTGGGGTATGCCTGACAAAAAGAGGCACTGATAGTAGGAATCTAGGCTCTCCTAGTGCCCAGATTAGTAAAACTGATGAATCTAAGCAAAAAGATTGGTTATTGCTGTCCTGTGCTACTAGAAGCAGGAGTAATTATAAACCATTTGGAAACTCCCCTGCTCCTCCCGCTGTCCATGCCATCAGTTTCAAGGCTGCCCAGTCCATCCCTCTAAAGACTCCCCTCTCTACCCACATCCCTGCCTAGGCAGTGGGGGTCATCTGACTTTTTGGCTAACCATAGATCATTCTTCCTCTGTGCTTATCCTCACAGGCCTGCCTCGGTCCAGACTTGGGAAGTTATTGACCAGGGTCCACATCAAAACTACAGACATCCTCATTAAAGGGAAAAGGCATCATGCCATGACCCTACTAAGAAACCCAGAAGACCTCACATTAGCTTTAGGGAAGAAAAGTTTAACACATCAGCTAAGACGTCGACCGTCTTGTTTCTGCTCATGTGTCTTACCTGGTTTCTCCCTCCTTCCCTCACTTCCCACGCTCCTCTGTTTGCTCCTCACGTCTGCACTTCAGAAATACTCAGCTTAGCCTTTCTCCATCTGGGGACCTTCATGATGCCTCTTCCCTATACGTATAGCCATGTAACCTCAGCCCCGCCCTCTTCAACTCATGTACTAACTCATATGGTACTTCCTCCATGAGCCACTTCCGATGTGTTCCACAAAACCTGGTACTGTTCATCTCAGAGTCCATGGCACTCTAGGCTGTATTTGTCTACTACGTTGTCTTCTCGTTACTTCCCAAACTCCAGTGGCACAGGAACCCCCTCACCTGGCCCATGGTTTTGTTCCTGACACATGCCTGGCTCACGATGCTACTCCATGTGTTTACTGACCATGAATGCATGAAGGATGCTTTCTGTTTCCCTAAGAAACGGGATGTGGACATACCTCTCTTTTAGCAATTATTCTTTCTAGGCCTCACGCACCAGGGTGGCTTGGATCTGTCATCCCTGTTTGAGGTTCCTGGGGGATTGGGAGTATTTCATCTCTCTTGCTAGCCTCTGTCCTTCTATGTACGAGTATCTCCTAAACACCCTTAATGCAGATTAGGACAAAAGAGGATGAATGCATTTGGTGTCGTAGCAAGTTGAAGAGCATGGGAAAGAAGGGAGGAGTGGCCAGAACTTGGAGCTGTCAGGAGGAGCATTCTTGCTGGTTAGATGTGTTCTTTTGACAATTCTAAATACATATGTAGTGCATTTGATCACCCCAACCTTCCCTTATCGCCTTCTCACCCCTGCCATGCTCCCCGCCTCCCCTCAAGTTTCTTTCCCACAGTCACGCCTTTCTTTTTGTTTTGAGACTCTCTGATTTTAAGCAGGAGCATTTGTGTAGCTGTGTGTCTGGGACTACCTGTTTCAGCCTGATGGTCTCACTGACGAGTACACAGCTAAAGGCAATGACTATCTCTACTCCAGAAGCAATCCGTTTCTAATAAAATACAAAGGATTGTTTTAAATGCTGGTCTTTCCTCTGGAAAATATACCATAGGCAAAGCAGTCCTCCCATGGGACTTTTCTCTGGTTTCCTTATTTATTGTTTTTATCTATTTTGATACAGGATCTGAAGGTCTGCCACTTGCTATATATCCCAGACTAGCCTCAAACTCACAACAGTCCTCCTGCCTCAGCTCCCTGGTTGCTGGGATTACAGGTATTTCCACCATGCACAGCCTTTTTATCGTCACTTCTTTGTTTCACAAGATAGTCACCAAAAGGAGCCAGAGCAGACATTAAATGGCGTCAGGAGGGAGAACACACAACACCTGTGAGGATGGCATCTGATGCTGCTGGGGCCCCATCTGGCCAGAAGAGAAAGACTAATCAAGAAGTCTAAGCCACCTTGTTAAGACATGAAAATTGTCCCTGGGGACTAAATCAACATGTTCTGTTTTCACAGGACCAAAATCCCTTATTGGTTTGTCAGATGGCTGAGAGAATGGTGCTAACTGATTACCAGTGTTAAGGGTGCAGCTAAAGTGGACTATAAAGGGAACTATGGGAGAAGAGCCATGTAACTTTCTCTTCTCTTATTCAGATCCTCCACAAGCTCTTCTCTTTTTCAAAACTCCTGTAAGATGAGGAGACTTTCCCTCACAGACTTTCTTTACTCCACAACGGCCTCGTGCTTTCACTTTCACTCCTCACTGTCTCCTTCCAACATGTCTTGGAGTCATTTACTTCAAAGCAAGTGAATAAATCCATTTCAACTTTAAACACTTTTACTTTTGTAGAAATATTCTTTACTCCATACCTCAGAGTATGACATCACCCTTGCTGTGCGGATTAAACTACTGAGTGACTTCTGGAAACTTTGTCCTCAGTAGTATCTTACTTGCGAGGGCTTTAAATTCTGAAGTATTAGAGTAAAAACAGAAAGAATTCGCTTTAAAGCCCATCTCCACCAATCCAGTCTTTCTTTGTAACAGTGCCCAAGCAGGCATAGTTTACGGAAGACTGAGGTCGGTGCAGCAGACATCAGTCAAACTTGAAGAAAATAAAACTTCTTTCAGTACTATAAGTCCTATAATCCTCTTCCTATTCCTCACCAAAATGTGCTCATTCTTAGACGCTCTTCCTCATCTGGGTTTAGGGTGTTTAGGAGATAGGAGAATATGGTAGTATATAGAAGGATGGGGCTATCAAGAGAGATGGAACACCCTCATCCTTCTGTGTGTGTGTGTGTGTGTGTGTGTGCGTGTTCATGCACATGAGTGTGATAGTGTACCACAGTGCACATGTGGATATCAGAAGGCAGCCTCTGGAGTTGGACCTGGCCTTCCACCTTGAATAACACAGGGTCTCTTATTCACCACTACATAGACCAGGCTAGCTAGCCTGCACACTTCCAGAGGGTCTTCTGCCCTTACTTCCTATCTTCCTGTAGGAACACTGGGATTACCAATGCATGCTGCCACACCAGGCTTCTGCAAGCTCTGAGGGTCCAAACTCATGGCCCTTGCTTACCTAGCAAGTGCTTTACCCTCCAAACCATCTAGCCAGCCCTGGGTGTTTTCATCCTTGCCTGTCCAACAACTCTCCAAAATACTCTGCGTGGTAGCTACTCCACCAAAAAAGGCCTCAGAGTAAAGAGAAAGTCATCTCTTCTCGAACACCGGGTCACTGGAGGTCTGAGGAAATACAGTAAACACATAATTGGGTGACAGAAGTTTGTGAGAAGTAAACTCTAGCCCCAGAAGTAGGAGCTCAGGATTCTGAACCCAGCCACATGTAAGTGCTGAAGTGGATGAGAGTCCCAGGGCTACGTTGCCCTACTTTTTAAAACTACCATAAATCATGTAAAATATCTTTCACTGTAGGATACATCATATCTTACCCTTGGCTTCGACTCACTCAAAGGATCAATAAAATGGTTCCCTCCTGTAGAAGTTCTAGCAGCATAAATATGACTGATAAATAGATGGTAGATAGGTAGAAGATTGATATAAATAAACACCCCAGTAGATAACAGGAGATAAGTAGATGATCTATAAACAGATGGTATGCAGATAATTAATAGACAGACATAGGTAGATAGAAGGCTGATATGGACAGATAATTCAAATAGATAAACAGGAGATAGAGAGATATAGAGAGAAGGCTCACCTCAGTAAGTAAATATGTATTCTGTATGAGTGTGAAAATACAGAAGAAAGTTAACATGCACACAGATATGTGTGTATGTACTAATTTTAAATTAAATGAGTATTTAAAAAACCTCAGTTATACTTCCAAAAAGATTTTCTTCCCTTGACACACATGGTTGGTTGTTTGTTTTACACTAAGCTGTGCCTCTAGTCCTTTCTCTTTTTGTTTTTCTCTTTTTTTTTTTTTGTTTTCCATTTCTAGTTCAAGTTTTAAATCTTGCTCACAAAAATAACTGTCCTAAAAAAACAAATTTTAAAAAAACAGAAAAATCAAAGGAGGATGCAAACTGATGCATCGTTATTGAGAAAATAAGGAGTTCATGACTGAAATAATAACTAAATAAGACACCTAGGAACGCAGCCGGGTGGGAAAAGGGCATCTCCTCCACACAGCTATTCGGCAAGGAGGTCTCTCCTCAAGGTGAAAGTGGGCACAGCTAGGGATAAGTGACTCCGTGCTTTAAGCTAAGGAGTAAACTAGAAACTCCCTCTAATGATGGTAGCCCATTCAGCAATTAGGTTATTATAGACAATTCCCCCTGCTCCAGTTCCACACTCACCAAGCAACCTGCTGGTAATAAATTGCTTTCCCACAGAAGCCTTCAGGGAAAGAACACACCAGTCATGCTAAAATGAACATCTGGTCCTCATGATGGTTGTTTTACATGTTTTAAACTAATAAGTTGTCATTCTTGCTGTGTATCATACATGTCCTGAACTAGAGTTTGTCTGCCTCAGAAAGATATTCCTCTTCTATTAAAGTGCTGTCCAAAATCCACAAGACAATAGGTCTTATCTGGTCACAGTCTGCCAAGCTGCTCGGGACCAGGAGGTAGGGGTGGTTAGAAGTGTGCCCTCTGACATCTGGAACTCCTGCTTCCCTCCTGTGTAACTATAGAACCTAAGGTGAATCTCTGTAAGCCTTGGTAGTGACCAGCCTAGGTGAGCTAAAGAAACAGATGTTGCTTTGAGCAGCCTGTATCCCTAAGATTCAATCTCCGGTTCTGTAACATGTAATGGCTTCCTCGTGAGTGCCCCTCCCACTTCCTCCTCTCCAGCCCACTCCCCTCGCCACCCTGTGCCCCTCCTCTCTTCTTACACATCTCTCAATCTCCTCTACTTGTCCCCTAGGTTTTCTTCCATTGTCCCTTTGGTTGATGGCTTCCCAGATGTTGTGTGTGGGTGAACCTTGACACCCCACGTGCCAAAGCAGTAAGATCTGAAGTGGGAAGACTAGGAGGATGGAGTGAAGGAACGGCCTGCTCGTCTCCGATCACTGACCCTTGTTCCCCTCAGGCCCCAGGCTCCCAGAGCTCAGAAGCAAAAATCTCATAGATCCAATTTCCCATGGACATGGAGTCCTGGCCACCAAGCTATAGTCAACCTTGTCTGCCAGCTCAAGGGCAGGCCCTTAGAGCCCCCAGTGCCAGATCTTTGAGGCACAGATAGACTCTGAACAAGGGAGATCCTAATGAATCTTAACCACAGGAAATGAAACCAGAAAGAGAGAAAGGAGAAAGCCAGGCTTCTGCCCTGCATGAATTTAGCTGAGTGTGAGAAAGAGGGCAGAAGGTATGGGTGATGACTTTCGGTTCCAGTGACAGCTATCTACAATCATAGTGCACATAGATTTCACACAGTGTACAAGAATAGAAGTGAGCCTCTCTCTGTCTCTTTCTATCTCTCTGTCTCTCTGTCTCTCTGTCTCTGTGTCTGTGTGTGTGTGTGTGTGTGGTGTGTGAATGTGTGTGTGTGGTGTGGTGTGGGGGGGAGGTGTCTGTGTGTGTGTGTGTGTGTGTGTGTGAAATAATGGCTAATGCAGCCAAACGTGTAAGCAAGTAACTGTCCAATCACCATGCCTCGACAATAAGTTATTCTCTTATATGTTTATCTCAATTTTTCGTCTCCATCATCTCTCTATTCTCTATTCTCTATTTCTGTGTATTTACCTGTTCTTTCCCCTCAGTCTGTGAGCTTCTAAAGGAGTTCATTTTCGTCTCTTTCCTCACCAGCCCATGCTGACAGGCTAAGTTCACAGATGGGGGAAGGAAAACCGAGGTTAGGGGTTAGCAGGATCAAATGTGGGGAGCCGGATTCCAGTTCTAGTGGAGAAATAGGGAACTGATAAGGGGAAGGAAGATGACAGAGGCAGGGAGGTCTGTCTAGAAGAGAGAGGAGGAGCAGGAAGCAGTGTAGAGAAAGGCAGCAGGTCAGGCTAGGAGAGGAAGGGAAGAGAAGAGGAAGCTGGCTGGCCAGGGGAGGACACAGGCAGTGGGTGAACAACAGGAGGAAGAGAGGATTTAATATTTTACGGTTTGGGTGATGGCTGCATGCTTAATATAATACAAAAAGACTGCATAGTAAGCTGATATATATCATACACACGCACGCACACACACACACGCACACACACACACACACACACACACACACACACACACTGGGTCCAAGGCTAAGCCCTCAGCTTATATTGTCTCATTCAGTCTTTACCAGAACTCTAAAGAAGAAGCCATCATTGTCCCCACTTTATATATGAAATGACACAGTATTACATGTGGTTAGCCCTGCCAGTAACAAAGACAGGGAAGACCTATGAGAACAAAATGATTAAACTGCCCCCACTCGTCACCGTTACTGTTCTCTAAGCCTCCCTGTGCCAGTCTGCTGTATACATTTTCATTCTTTTTTAGTATCATTTTTAATTTTGTGTGTGAGTATTCCCGTGATGTATGCATGGGCACCACGTGCCTGCCTGCTATCTATGGAGACCTAGAAGAGGAAATCAGATGCCCTGGCATTGGAAGTTCAGATGGTTGTGTCCAGTGGGTGCTGGGAACTGAACCTGGGTCCTCTGTAAGAATATCAAGTGTTTTAAAAAGCTGGTGCAGCTGTCCAGCCCATGCCCAAGTGCTTGAAAGATTACTATCACAGCACAGACCACAGAGAAAGAGCCTTGAGGACATTATCAATGACAATGATAAAGCAGAGCTACATGCATAGGTGTCTCTGTGACTAACTCACCACTGTCAATATGTCATCCTTATGTTGGGGTCAGAACCAAGAGGGCCCGGGTGACGACTAGGCCTTAGTATTTGAACACTACAGGGATAGAGATGACATTGACTGTGACGGCAGTGGACAAGGAAGGGGAGGACATGGAACAACAGAATCAGAAATAGAAAAGCACAGTGATAAATCCAAGAGGCTTACATTAGCCTCTAGATCACCTTTAACACCAAACAGAACGGACAAATGTGTGGGTGTGGTATGGAGGGCCTATGAGCCAGAGCTGAAGCCCTGGGAATGAATGGCCTCCCTGAGGAAGAACCAGAGGAAAGATCATCAGCTAGGGAAGGCCAGGGGCTGAGGAGAAGGAGCTAATCAAGGAGCAATGATAGAGCGAAGGGAAATTCACCCTTCAAAGGCTGGTTCAGGAAGGGCCCAGTACAGGAGAGGCCCTCAGCAAAACCGCACTGAAGAGGGTAAAGAAGAGGGAAAGGGAAAGGGCCCACGGTAACGGAGAAACTCCTTTCTGGAAAACAGAGCGCTCAGGCTAATACTTACTCACAAACATATTTACTAGCATGTAAAGTATTTAAGATAACTAAGAAGCTGCTGTTTTCTCTGCTAGCCTTCCAGAAGTCCTTAAACAGAACAGATGTGTTACACAGGGGTGTCTGGAATGTGCATTTGATTTAAAAAACTGAGGCTAGAGGAGAAGGAGGAACAGAGAGAGGGAAGGAGTAAGGGAGGGAAGGAGGGAGGGAAGGAGAGCGGTAGGGAAGGAGGGAAACCTAGATACAGGGCAGGACAGGTGAATTTCTGTGAGTTCTGTGAGTTCAAGGCCAGCTTGGTCCACATAGCAACTTCCAGGCCACCTGAGGCTACACGGTAAGATTCTTCCTCAAAATAAGAAGGGGGTGGGGGGGTGGAGTGGTAAATAAGTAAAAGAAAAAGGAGAGGGAAAGATGTCTTACTTCAAGTATTGTCTACTAATGAAGCTTTCTGTGTGGTTGTACGTGAACAAAACACTCCTGTGCTTAAGCACACACTCATGCACAATCTCCCAAGGGCAGAAAATATCACTTGATCTATTTTGAAGGATTCGTTTATGCTGTATCAAGCAGTACATAATACAGTAGTGAATGAGGCTGAACAAAATCCCACCGGGCTGTCCTCTCCAGTGGAGGCTGACACACAGTCACACTAGAGAAGGGGCAGTGTGTAGGCACAGGCATTCATTCATACCCCACATGAACCCCACTATTCCTTCACCCTTGTCTCAAAACCCTTCAATCCCCAAATAACAATTCTCACCAGTTTCTTCTTCAGACAGCTCATTGCTAACCTGAGACCTGAAACTCTCTTGTATCTATGCACAAAACAGTTGAAGAATGAAATTTTCTCCTCAAACAAACCTTAGCACTGAAAATCTACCCCTCGAGCCTCAGAAACACAGGCCAGTGCAAACCGTACATCGGAAGCATGAATTAACCACAGAATAAATGGGACGGGACCTCGGGCTGTGCAGAAGATACCTGCCACCCAACACTCTCAAACGTCTCAAGATGTTCTCTACGATGCTCCTGTCCAGCACTTCAGACGTGACCCTTGCAGAATAAAAGTCTGAATCTCAAATACAATGAAAAGTAAGTGTCCTATCCCCTGTCCTCAACTAATGTCCCCCGAAACTATTTTTAGGACAAGGCAAACAAGACATATTCACTAAGGCTCAACCAAACAGAGGGAAACAGCAAACCAAAACAGGAATTTGGAAGAAGGAAAATGTCAGTAAGTCTGAGCAAACTCCACTTGACCTCCTTTGCCAGGGAATGGTCTCCCACCAACTCACCTCAACCTGGATCTAACTTTCTCCTGGAGAGAGGGGGTTTCCCAGCAATGCAGATAAATCAAACAAGCATCCACTGGGTGAGCACACCCACGCTGAAGCAGGGCAGGACTGAAAGCGCCTGTAATTACAGAAAAAAAAATGACTCTCTAGGGGGCCATCCTAGAAAAGTTCAACTCCCAGAAAAAAAAAAGCAACACACACACACACACACACACACACACACACACACACACACACACACACACACACCACACACCCTTGACCACTTACCACAACCGGAAGCTGCTGGGTGGCAACCAGAATCAACAGTCTTCAGAAAAGGATGCTGTCACGTCAAGAAAGCCGCTACCCCTGCAGCGGGGGCGGGGCGGGAACGGGGGGGGGGGGGGGGCACTCCTTGAGCTGAGCCCGAGGAGCATCTCCTCCTCCAGTTACCTGCTACCACAGGCAGGCTGAACAAAAGGGGACTCCCACGAGACTGCTACTGAAGAATGGCTTCTTCTGTGGAAATCAAGGTAGAGGTGATCAACACAGGAAAAGCCAGCTAGCGTCTACTGGCCAACCTTCTAGCTGCCCTGGACTGAGGAGGATAAGCAAGCGCCTTTGGAGTTGCCAGCTGTTTTTCCCAGAGATTAAACAATCAGCAATGGGAGACATCACAGAGGGAGTTGGGCTCTCTCAGGAATGAGAGCTAAGCATGCACAAGCAACATTGAAGGCTCAGTGCAGCAACACTTCTTTCTCAACATCCTTCATTTTAAAGCAGAGGACGCCGGGGTTAACCCTTTGGTTGACTTCATGGGAAGTGAATTTTTTTTAATTTTTCAATTTGGGATCACTTTTGAGGGGTTCTGGTTCACTGAGTGGAATTAAATGAAAACAAAATATTTCAGTTTGCCATGCTTCCCCCATCACCACCACCACTATACAGCCCTAGTTTGCCTGAAACTTGCTGTATAAACCAGGCTGACCTCCAGCTCCCGGAGATCCACCTGCTTCTGCTTCCTAGGTGCAGGGATTGAAAGTGTGTGCCACCGAACCTGGTAGTTTGCGGCTATCTTTTTTTGCACATATTTCTGAATTGCATCCATAAGTACCGTATTACATCATTTCACCCGGCCCTCCCCCCCTCTTCAGCTCCTCTATGCCCCCTACTCCTTCTCAAGTTCACAATCTCTTCTTCCTTAATTATTATTAATCATTAGTGTGTGAGTGTGTGTGAGTGAGTGTGTGAGTGTGGTGTGTGTGTATGAGAGAGAGAGTGTTTATGTGTGAGTGTGTGGTGTGTGTGCACATGTGTGTGTGAGTGTGTGTGGTGTGTGTGCACATGTGTGTGCACATGTGTGTGTGAGTGTGTGTGAGTGTGTGTGAGTGTGTGAGTGTGTGTGAGTGTGTGTGTGAGAGAGAGAGAAAAAGAGGGAGTGTGTGTGTGGTGTGTGCACATGTGTGTGTGAGTGTGTGTGTGAGTGTGTGTGTGTGAGAGAGAGAGAGAGAGAGAGAGGGAGAGTGTGTGTGTGTTTGTGTGTGTAAATACAGCCTGCTGAGTCTACTTCGTGTTGCTCATGTGTTTGTGGTTAGTTAGGAGTGACCACTTGGGACTAGATAAGCTATCAGGGAGCATGTCCCTGGAGCAAGTAGTCTTCATCTCTCATCAGCCATTAATTGTCTGAAGTTCTTTATCCAGGGGAGGGGTACGGTGAGATCTGCCCCCTCCACACTGCCATGTCAGCTGCCGTTGCCGTTGTGTGGGTCTTGTTTAGGCAGCCATACTGTCGAGGTTTCGTGGGTGCAGCTTCCCAGTCGTGTATAAAAGACGCAGTCCCGCAGCGTATGACCTGGTCCTCTGACTCTTCCGGTTTTTCCATCCCCTCTTCTGTGATGGCCCCTGAGTCTCAGGTGTGATGGTTGTCTCTAGAGGTCTCAAGTGAGGTTGGGCACCCCACATTCGGTTCTCTGCGTTTTGACCAGCTGTGGACTTCTGTGATGGTGTCCATCTACTGCTTTTCTCCCTTGGCTGCTTGTGCGGCATCTTTAGATACCGTGAGAGCTGATCCTCAGGGAGTTGGCTTCCCAGTCAGCTCCAGGTTGACTCCTCCAAGTTCTGCGTGTGAAATGTGTGGTGCCTTCAAACCTATCGCTCTGGTTATTTTTAAAGAAGGATGTGGTTGGCTCCTTTCTAACATGCTTTAGGTCATTCGAGAATTTTCCCAGAAGTTGCATCAGAGTTGACGTTAAGCACTGGGACCAAGCATGCTGAATCATGTCTCTACAGCCAGAGCAAGTTAGTCCCTTGTGAGAGCTCACGCTTCAACTCCACCGTCCTGTAATAGCACCATCCTGGACTCCCTGGCTTTTACAGGAAGCCAGGTAGACACAAATCATGATCCCTCCCTCTTACACATTCCATGACTCAGACTCCGAGAAAAAAAGACCCATGGTTGTCCTTTATATGCCACAGAAGACCAGAAGCAACTTAGGGAAAGAAGTAATCTCTTTAAAGGAATTGAAATGAGGAATGCTTTACCATGAAAAGTAGGTGAAGCACTGTCCCTGTACCATATTTAAACCCAATACTGGCCAATACAGTAAGTCCAGTAACTACAGTCACCAGCAGAGACAAGGAAGGCAGCACCAGGCCTTAGCACAACAGGAAGAGAAGAGGCGAGGTGTAAACTATGTGGAATAACTGAGGTGTAAGCTGTGTGGAATAACTGAGGTGGAAGCTGTGTGGCCACACAACTTGACAGTCTTAAGTGTCAGCATCAGTGGTAAAAGCGAGAACCATATAACCTTTTTTTTCTTCCAACTTTGTGTCAACATTAAATTGATGTTAAGTGCACCAAAGAGACCGAAATAAAAGTACTGTGAATTTGAGGCCAGCATGGGTTTCATAGCAAGACCTTAGTGAGAAATCAAAATGAAAGAAATCGAGAACAAGAGGGGAGAAAACTCAAGAGAGAAAAGGGAAGAGGAAAAGGAGAAAGGGAAGAAAGGAATAGAGGGATGGAGGAGGAAAGGTGGACTTAACAAGAAAAAACAGAAGTATTGTTTTCTTCCTGCACTCCAGAAAACTGCTATTCACAGACCCCCATTACCTCCTCTCTACCCACCGACCCCATCCCATCTCCTCTCCTACACAACTCATTTTCCTATCCTACCCTAGCAGTTTCTCTTGAACTGAAACCCACTCACCATCCCATTCAGAAACAAAGACATCAGATCTTTGAAGTCACACATAACCACAGCTATTTTAATATCAAAAAAATCTAAAATTTTTAAGCTCTAAAATCTAACCTTTTTTCAGTTTTGTGTGTGATCTGGTATGATGTGCTGGACTAGAATTCAGTGTCTTAGTTTTTTATTGCTGTGAAGAGACACCATGACGAAAGCAACTTATAGGAAAGAAAGTTTATTGGGGTACAGTTTCAGAGGGTGAGTCCATGGCCATCATGGTGGGGAGCATGAAAGTGGGTGGGCAAGCATGATGCTAGAGCTCACATCTGATCCACAGTCATAAAGCAGAGAGAGCACACTGGGAATGGCATGGCTTTTTACAGCCTCAAAGCCTGCTCCCAGCGACTACCTCCTCCAACAAGGCCATGCCTCCTAATCTTTCCCAAACACTTCCAGCAACTGGCAACCTTATCCAAACACATCAGCCTACGGGGTCCATTCTCATTCAAACCACCACACCAGGCAGGGGAAAAGGTAACACTTAACACCCAGTTCCCTTAACAATCAGTTCCTACTGGTGGGCTAATCTTTTGTGAAAGGCAATAAATCTCCTTAAATTGGCCAATATAAACTGACCAATTACAGCAGCATGATTTCTTGCGTGGGATTTTCTGCCCTCTGTGAAAGGATGCACAGCTGAACTTTATTACTCAATTCAGAAAAAAAGAATGAGAGAACGTAAGGATGGGGCATCTCTCACACAGCTAAGTCTCCGGTAAGGATCTAGACTTAGGAACATAAAAGTGTTTCCTATTCTATTAAAATTGCAGAAATTGGTTGGGGATTTAGCTCAGTGGTAGAGCACTTGCCTAGCAAGCGCAAGGCCCTGGGTTCGGTCCCCAGCTCTGAAAAAAAAAATTGCAGAAATTAAGGTGAAACCAAGAATAATATCAATCTGTCATTACACGCAGATTGATATGGTATGAATATATATATATATATATATATATATATATATTCGACATTTCTGCATCCCTAAAATCAAAAATCACTCACTGGGGAACACAAAACAATCTGGTCCTTTCTTTTTTTTTTTCCGGAGCTGGGGACCGAACCCAGGGCCTTGCACTTGCTAGGCAAGCACTCTACCACTGAGCTAAATCCCCAACCCCTAATATGGTCCTTTCTCTGGGGCTTTGATCTCTTCATCATATGAGCAGCAAAGAGATGGTGAAGCTAAGGCTTCCTGCTACAGAACCCACTCACTAGAGCTAGGAGACTTGCATTTAAGTTGCCCCTTTATGTGCATTCCGTGTTCCAGAACCAGAGGCCATAGCTTTAAATGAGACAGCCTAACCCCAAGCCAGACAACTGGTAACGTCATCCACTCTAGCCAAAACTGGATCCTGAAATAAGACCATTGGCACCAGAAAGAGAGGCACTTCCCAGGGTAGTGTATCTGCCTGCCAGGGTAAACAGTGTCTTCTTTGAATATATGTGTACATGAGAGGATCTGAGCCTACGTTTTTATGAATTGACATTATATAAATTCCTTCCAGAGGGAGATCATAAGGAACACACCCAAGCACCCATCCTGACCACAGGGTGGGGCGGCCCAAAGAAGAAGACCCCCAAACACCTGACCTAGCCACACAGACCCACTGTGGCCAGAAGAGAGATACCCAAGCACCTGCCACTGCCACAATGGCAGATATGAGGAAGCCATGCCAAGAGCTATGTCTGGGTCCACGGCCCTAAGGCAGCTGTGTTGATGTCACAGTCCCTGCAGATGTCTCTGGTCTAGACTGTCTCCTGAGGCACTATGCTGAGCCTGGGTAGCACTATTGAGCTGACCCGATGGCTGAAGAAAGGGTGAGCTGGCCCCTCTCCTAGTCTGTCATGGGAAGTCTTGGGAGAGGGAGATATGCCCTCTCTCTCTCCATTCCTGGCCACCTGCAGCAGGCAGGAGAGCTGGCCTGAGGTCATGAGAATGGGAGAATGGGCCCTGCACCTTACCTGGGCAGTAGTAGACCTGGTCCTGGTGGGGAAGTCGAGGCTGAGCTGGCCCCAAGGACATGAGAGCAGGAGAGACTCTGCCCCTTGCTGTGACATTGGGTGAGCTAGCTGGGCCAGTGTGGGAGAGCTCATCCTGATGATGGAAGCTCAGGATTGCCGGCAGGCTGACCAATTCAGCTACCTCCCAGGCCAGAAGCAGGGATTTGAGTTGGGCCACCTTAACATCTACGTCGTCTATAAACTGTCAGAGCTCATGAAAGGGTTGGTCTTCCTGCAGATCCAAAGCTGCAGGATCTCCATGACACAGGGCAACAACAGGATATCTGAGAGGAGTCCCAGTGAGGATCCAGTATTGATAGAGTAGCAGAAGCCAGAGGCCTTAAAACAGACCAATGACTCAGTGCAGTGAACATTTGCAAGTAAAGAAGTGTGGACAGAAGGGAGTACCATGGGACACACTGTTGCACACTGCAACTTCCACAACAAGATTTTTTTTTATTCTTATATTTTGCAGGGGAGGTTACAAAGGCAGAGGGTAGATACAAAGGGTCAAAAGGACAGGGAGATGAGTGGGGTTGAGGTGCATGATGTGAAATTCACAAAGAATCAATAAAAGGTTTACTAAAATAAAATAAAATAAAATAAAATAAAATAAAATAAAAGAATTCCTTCCAGTCCTGCAGCATTTTTCAGAAAATAAGATGGACAAAATGAAGCCGAGAAGGATCAGTTTGTGGATCAGAGTCCTTGCCATCTCAGACAGGGGGAGTCAGACACCCTATTAACACACACGCACACACACACACACAAGCACACACAGGCACACACACACAGGCGCACACACAGGCACACACACAAGCACACACAGGCACACACACACACAGGCACACACACAAGCACACACAGGCACACATAGGCTCACATAGGCATACACATGCACTAATGCACACACAGAGACAGAGAGAAGGACAGGGAGAGGGAGAGAGAAAGACACACACACACGCACACACACACAGCCACAGGCACACACACACAGAGGCACACAGAAAGAGAGGCACACACACACACACAAACACACACAGGCACACACACACAGAGGCACACAGAAAGAGAGGCACACACACACACACACACACACACACACACACACACACACACACACACACTAGTTTCTCTTTAGCAGGCTATGATCCCAGAAAGGGGACCAGAGTCAAACAGTTTTGACAAAGTTCCTCTCCCTCATGGGCCCTTTTGGCCTGCCATGCAGGACAATTACGTGTGAAGAATCCCTACGCTCTCACATGTCACTGGGAAAGAACGAGGTTAATTTCAGGTTCAAAACAGCTGCTAACCAGAGCATAAGTCCCAGACTCTATACACTCTCCACCATTTCCCAAGCCAAGTTCTACATATGGTGTAGAAGAATTCAAAGCAATAGAATGGAGGCTATGAAGGATTTATTAATCAATTCTTAGGACTCGGTAAGTCACACAAAGTAAACTTTAGCTAAGGGTGCTGCCTTCAAAGTACGTGAAAGATAAGTACTGTGATGACCGTGCCTGCTAGAGCATGCCAGGATGCTAAACAGAATGGTAAGTCCTCAGTTACCAGGATTCACTGACCATTAGGCTTCATTCCCACAACAAAGGAGACAAAACAGCAGGGGTGAGCTGTGATGTAAAGTGAATAAATTAATTAATTAATGAAGAAGACAAAAACAAGAAAAGACCACCGGATTAACAGGTAGCTCCAGGGGGCAGTCGAAAGGCTACAGCAATGTCAAGTCGGGACTTGCATAGAGCGCGTGGCTCTTCTTGAGAACAGCATAATTCTGCCAGGTGCACAAGAAAACTCCAGGTCATAACTACTTGAAAAAGAACAACTGGTGCAGTAAAAATAATTCTGGGGGTTGGGGATTTAGCTCAGTGGTAGAGCGCTTGCCTAGGAAGCGCAAGGCCCTGGGTTCAGTCCCCAGCTCCGAAAAAAAAGAACAAAAAAAAAAAAATTCTGACAACACAATATATCTTTGCTGTGTAAATCTCCCATCCACCTAAGTGGCCAGATTTGCAGTGTCACCTCCCTCTGCTTACATTGTTCAAAGTGTAACCTGGGGCCGGGACCTGAAGGAGATCTGAGGATGGCAGTGTTCATGAAATGCGTGAGCTGAAGGTGTACATGAGTTAGCACTGTGTCTGGGCCTATGGGAAAGCAGATATCCTGTTAGTTGGACCACAGGCTAGAATAGGCTGTTTACCTCACAGTGTCCAGGAAGCAGAGAGGCAGAGGAAAGGGTCTAAAATGTGAGCACCCAGTGGTGTGCTCGGCCAGCTGCTTTCTCCAACTTACCCCTGCCTCTGGACGCTTCTATCACGCTCCACAATGTCATCACGGCATAATGTCATGACTCTCTCTGTGAATTAATGTGTTAGTAAACGTAGAGGCCCCATGATCCAATCGCCTCTCAGAGATTGGATCCACCAGCTGCAGACTGCGCCCTCAGTATATGATGAGCCTTTGGGGTGGACTTTACATTCCAATGTGGCGAGGAGGATCCTTAGTTTCAGAAGGTAATGGTCCAAGGAAAACTCGATCACGGTTAGTTCGTATTTCCTCCTCACTGCTACACCTCATGCACCTCTCTCGGCTTCCTATGTGTGAATGGCCTCACGGCTTCCTGCTCCGGCACTACCCATGCTGCACAATGTTATGATTCAAGGCCAGGGTGGACAGACGCTTAACCGTCTGAGGTAGGGCTTTCGACCACGCCCGACAGTCTGGGCATACTCCCCAGAACCTCCAAGGTGGAAGGAAAAAAGTGACCTCCATATGTGCACCACAGCATTCTAGCCTTTACACACACACACACACACACACACACACACACACACACACAAACGTAAGTGGACACACACACACACATTATAAAATTAAAATACCAATCGGGTCTTTGTAAGACTTTGTACATATCAAGCATGCAGCTAAGCTTTACTTTTTCATTGATTTACTTTGACAATTTCATATCTGTATATAATATTCTAGTCACCATCATCCCCTGCCCTCTCCAATCCTCCTCTCACAGCCAGCAGCTCATCCATACTCCTACTGAGTTTCCAGGCCACTCTCTAGTTTTAACTTTGGGTTTCACACTGTGACAAAAATCAAACACTGGGCTTAGCCAGGATTACTTACGTGAGCATGGGTGTGAAGCTAACCACTAGAGCTTAAGTAACTCACCAGCGGTCACATAACTGAAGATAATGGCTTCCTCTCCTCCAGCCGTGCTCAACTGACATTCGTTTCCTTGGCTGCAGCCCTGTGACCTCTTTCAACATCTATGACTGAATGTTGGCTGCCTCGGTCTTTTGCAGGCCTCTTGAAAGCCACAGTAGCTGTTGAGAGTCCATGGGTGTCTCGGCCACATATCATGGTTCTCGCCTCCCGATTGTTTGACTCTTGCACTCTGTCCATCCTCTCTTCCGGCAGCTCTGCAGGGGAGGAGATGAAAACCCTGCTGAATGCTGAGTACTTGACAGCCATCTGCTCTCAGCACTTGAGCAGCCATGAGTCCAGCCAAGCGTTACTTTGTACAGAAATAAACCTTGACCGGTATGTGTGAGAAATGTCTCCCAGAGACCCCGGCAAGTAAGAATCCGGTCCCCAACTGATGGTGGAGTTTGGAGTGTTTAGGAGGTGTGACCTTGTTGGAAGTGTGTCACTGGGCATGGGGTGAGACAGTTTAAAATCTGCCATTTCTGGTTCTCTGTTTTCTGCTTTCTGTCCAAGACGTGAGCCCTCAGGTTCCTGTTCCCACTGCTATGTCTTCAATCTACCATTATGGACTCTAGCCCTCTGGACCTGCAAACTCAAATAAACCCTTCTACGAGTCACCTTGGTCGTGGTGTTTTATCACAGCAAAAGAAAAGTATATCATACAACATGCAAGTTTGCCTTCATATTTATTAAATGCATTATGAATTTAAATTAAGCATCTTTACAATCTGTTATCAGTATAGCCATTTTGTATACCGGCATGCCTGGAGCTGTATAAAATTTCTCAGATGAATGGGATTTGAGTGGGGAAGGCTTGGGAAGTCCTGCTTCAACTGACTTGTCACAAGCTCAATAGGCATACTGCAGACCATCTTTAAAGTTCAAAGGAACATGGGGGTAAACTGGAAATCAGATTCTCACAGGGACTTTACCTGGCAAAAAAATGAATATATGTTTTCCACTAGGCAAGGAGTCTGTAGCCTTTTAGACATATTTTCTTAGGTTTTCTTTTTCTTTTTTTTTTTTTTTATTAACTTGAGTATTTCTTATATACATTTCGAGTGTTATTCCCTTTCCCGGTTTCCGGGCAAACATCCCCCTCCCCCCTCCCCTTCCTTATGGGTGTTCCCCTCCCAACCCTCCCCCCATTGCCGCCCTCCCCCCATAGACTAGTTCACTGGGGGTTCAGTCTTAGCAGGACCCAGGGCTTCCCCTTCCACTGGTGCTCTTACTAGGATATTCATTGCTACCTATGGGGTCAGAGTCCAGGGTCAGTCCATGTATAGTCTTTAGGTAGTGGCTTAGTCTCTGGAAGCTCTGGTTGCTTGGCATTGTTGTACTTTTGGGGTCTCGAGCCCCTTCAAGCTCTTCCAGTTCTTTCTCTGATTCCTTCAATAGGGGACCTATTCTCAGTTCAGTGGTTTGCTGCTGGCATTCGCCTCTGTATTTGCTGTATTCTGGCTGTGTCTCTCAGGAGCGATCTACATCCGGCTCCTGTCGGTCTGCACTTCTTTGCTTCATCCATCTTGTCTAATTGGGTGGCTGTATATGTATAGGCCACATGTGGGGCAGGCTCTGAATGGGTGTTCCTTCAGTCTCTGTTTTAATCTTTGCCTCTCCCTTCCCTGCCAAGGGTATTCGGTTTTCTTTTTCTTTAAAGATTTATTTATTATATGTAAATACACTGTAGCTGTCTTCAGACACACCAGAAGAGGGCATCAGATCATATTACAGATGATTGTGAGCCACCATGTGGTTGCTGGGAATTGAACTCAGGACCTCTGTAAGAGCAGTCAGTGCTCTTAACCACTGAGTCATCTCTCCAGCCCCCTTTCTTAGGTTTTCGTAATTGAAACCTGACATACATAAAACTGTTATGAATCTCAGTGCCATTGGGGCAGAGCCCGGGAAGGAAAGGAACCCTCCTATCCAATCAGGAAGTGTTCTGCCCAGGTGAAGGACTGCAGATGTAACTTTAAAGGGCCTTGTTGGGGGTAGGGGGAATGGGGAGGAGGGGAACACCCAGAAGGGGAGGGGGAGGAGTTAGGGGACTGATGGACAGAAAACCGGGAAAGGGAATAACATTTGAAATGAAAATAAGAAATACCCAATCTAATAAAAATGGAAGAAAAGATAAAATGTTTAAATAAGACTTTATGACAAAAAATAATAATAATAAAGGGTCTCTAAGCAAGTGCTAAATTCTCACTAATAAAGCCTAACTATTGGTGCAAGTGCAATGTTTCCGTGTACACAAGGAGCAGCTGCTAGACACCCTGACCCTGTTGAGTGCTTTGTCAATGCCTGCTCCATCCCGGAGCTCGGGTAAACAGGACTACCTCTCTCTGTACCTGCCTCAGGATTTACAGTAGCCATTCTGGCGTTTCAGTGATGCTCACTTGCTCTAGACAGTGACTGCTTGTTGTGGTGGTTTGAATGAGGACGGTTCCCATAGGTTCCTATGTTTGAATGCTTGGCTCCCAATTAGTGGAACTGTTTGGAAAGATCGGGAGGTTTTGCTGGAATAGGTATGTCAGTGGGAGTGAGTGGGCTTTGAGGTTTTAAAAGCCATGCCAGTCTAGCCCCCTCACTGTGGGTCTTCCTACTCCCATGAGGGCAGTGGGAACAGAGTCAATGAGCAGGGGCTGGGGTGGAAGCCCTGTGAGTGCATACAGTGAATGACCAGACTGGGACTATCAGGAGGCAAATTAACTTTATTTTTGGGTGATTTGAGCCTCATAAACTTTTGGGGGACTGAGGATAGGCAAAGGTCATTGGCTGAGGGCTTAGGATAGCAAAATGCCTTATTAACATAGGGAAGCCTTGCGGGAATCTCGGGGTGCTGGCTGAATAGGGTCTTATCATGAGAAAGGAAATTGATCCTGTAATCTAATTGTGGCTACATGACATCCTCAGGCATATATGTGGGGGGTTTTAATTCCCCAAAGATCAGAGAAAGAAAAGCTCTACTAATAAAGGGAGCCCCCCATTACATGCCGAGCCCCACAAGGTTATTGAGTCAATGGTATACTTCACCCTTAACTAGCAAAGTTTTCCCACATCTCTCTCTACCTGTAACTTTCTGATCAGAAATGAGCTCTCAGCTCCTTCTCCAGCACCTGCCTGCCTGCTTGCCGCCGTGCTCCTTGCCATGATGATACTGAACTAATCCTCTGAAAGTGTAAGGAAGAGAGTTTCTTTGGTCATATTGTCTCTTCATGGCAATAGACCAGCAATTAAGACATACACACAAGATTACCACGTAATTTTCTGGTCTTTCATAGCTTTCATGGTTCTCCATAGATTTGCTATCACGGTGAGAAGTATAGGGAGGAGTGATGTGTTGAAACCTCAGATTTTGAGCACTGGCCACATGTTTTCTAAGTACCTTTAAAACACAGAGATACCAAGAAGGATGAAAAGGAGAGTCATTCCTGCCATTTATAGTCTTCTTTCGAGAAGTTTCTGTTTAGTTCCATTGCCCATTTTTAATTGGTTTCTTTTCCTGGTGATTTGTTTACTATTGTTGTTATGGTTCTTTCTATATTCTAGATACTGGTCCTCTAACAGATGTGCCACTGTCAAAGATCCACTGTATTGACAGCTTCTTTTGCTGTGCTGGTTTTGAATTTTGTGAGATCCTATCTGTTGATTGTATAGCCTATAGTAGTGATTTACCATCAATCTATTGCATATTGCTTTTTTTATTCGTGTGTGTGTGTGTGTGTGTGTGTGTGTGTGTGTGTGTGTGTGTGTGGTGTATTTGACTCCATTTTCATTGTTTATATGTACATGGTTTCAAGGTTGGCCACTCTACCTTGGGCAATCAATAAGGGAGCTCACCCTTGGGAAAGGCAAACTCTGCTTTTCCCAGCTGTTGATGATCAGCTGTGTTCTTTACCTAGGGATAAGGCCCCGTGAAATTTTGCCCCTTCCATGCTGTATGCCCATTGATATTACAGTTGTTCTGGTCTTCTTTGTGCAGCCATTTCTAGGGAAGACTGTGTCACAGCAGACTTCCTCTTATTCTGGCCATTACAAGCTTTCTGCTCCCCCACTTCCTCAATGGTCCCTGAGCCACAGATGCACAATCTGTGGTACAGATGTATCTGTCTGGTGTATCAGAATGACTCTATGAGGTCCTGAATCATGTAGGCAGCAGATGTATCCAGTTTCAGTATTTATTCACACAACTTCTTTCACATCTGCATTTGAGTCCTCTTTGACTCAATTAAAAAGGATTTAAACTCTCTGTTCACGCAGACCCAATTCCTCAGGCTTCTCCCTAGCATTGTCACAGAACTCCAGCCACAACCTCCCCACCCCACATTCCCTGTGGATCCCACAGACCACCTCCTCCTGGCCTCTCTCCCCCCTACTCATTTTTGGATCCCAGTCCCCACCTACTGCTCAACCATAGGCCACGCCTGCCAGAAGATCAGGTAGGCTGTCTGCAGACCCTCTCAGCTCCCTGTGTCCCCCCAGAACCATTCTCTCGAGCTCCTCCCTGGTAATGAACAGATCATCAGCTGAGACTTCCCTTTCCTCCTGCCCAGGTCTCCTGTGGATCCCACCGACCATTCCTCCTAGCTGTCCCATTTGTTTCTGCATCCCAGACTCCAACACCAGCAGACATTCCCTTGTGAACACATCAGCCAAATAGGTCATTAAGTCAGGCAATACTTGACCCTCAGACTCTCTGAAAATCCAAAACGGAAACAGAAACCAAGGAACAAAATACCCACCCAGCAAAGAACAACTCAGAAATCAGCAGCACCTAGACCTATAATCATCCCAAACCCAGAGGCTTAGATGTCATCATCAGAACACAATCAGTAACAGCCAGGACAATATGTCTCCACTACAAACCAGCTATCCTACCGCAGAAGGCCCTGAATATTCCACCATAGCAGAAGGACAAAGACCTTAAAACCAATTAGATGAAGATGGCCGGGGTCCTTAAAGAAGAAATAAGGAAAGCCAAAGAACTGGATACTTGGTTTGTTGATGTCTAGTTTCTTGAGTTTTTTAAATATTTTGACTCTTAACCTTCTATTAGATGTAGAGTTAGTGAAGATCTTTTCCCATTCTGTAGGCTGTCATTTTGTCCTATTGACAGTGGCCATTGTCTTACAAAAGCTTTTCAGTTTCATGAGACCCCATTTATTAAGAGTCAATCTTAATGCCTGTGCTCTCAGTGTTCTGCTCAAGTGTCCTAGTTTCTAGTTCCACCCATTTACCTGAGAATATCATGATGTCATTTTTTAACAGCTAAGTAATATTTCATTATGTAAAAGTACCACATTTCCTTTATCTATTCTTCTGTTGAAAGATGTAGGTTTTTTCTAGTTTCTGGCTATTATCAGTAAAGTGCAATGAACATAATTGAGCAAGTGTCCTTTAGTAGGATGGATGTCCCGCAACGGAAGAACGGGTGAAGAAAATGCATATTTACACAATGAAGTACTACTCGCCTGTTTTTAAAAATGATATGTGAAACCTGAGAGCAAATGGAGGAAATTAAAAATAGTCATCCTGAAGACAAAAGAAAATAAATATCTGTAGGATCTGAAAGGGGTAAAGGGGATTTAAACTCAGACATCTTGGAAGATGGAGAAGCAATAGGTGGCTGTATGCTGTGTGGCATTAAAAAGGCAATAAAAGAACAAAAAGAAATAAGTGATGGGATAATGGTGCTTTTCCATGGTTACAGATACATGAGGTACGGGTTTACTGGACACATAGTGTGTTTATAAAAATGACTCCTGATGACACCAGCCAGCTTCAGAGAGGCTTCTTCCTGCAGCAGATGGGAACACGTACAGAGACCACAGTCAGACATTATGCAGAGAGTGAGAGAGAGACCTTGGAACACTCAGCCCTAAATGGGATGACTCCATCAAATCCCTCCCTCAGGGCTCAGGGAACTCTGTGGAAGAGGAGGCAGAAAGAGTGTAAGGGCCAGAGTGGATAGAGGACACCAAGGGAACGAGGACCTCTAAATGAGCATGGTCAACGCTCACATGAACTCACAGAGACCGAGGCAGCAAGCACGGGGCCGTCATGGATCCCACCAGGTTCTTAGCTATTTACTGTGGCTTCCAGTTTAGTGTTCCTAAGGGATTCCAGAGAGGGTGAATCAGTGGCCTCTGGTTCTTGTGCCTTCTTGAGTTCTTTTCCTTCTGCTTGTTTGTTTGTTTGTTCCAATTCCAATATGTTAAGTTTTATCTTATTATATTTTGTATTGTTATCCCTTGGAAGTCTGCTTGTTTTCTAATGAGAGACAGAAAGGAAGTAAATGGATGGGAGGCGATGTGGGGAGGAACTGGGAGGAGTAGACAGTGGGAAAACCGTGATCTTGTTATATTATGTCAGAAAAAAATATTTTTTTCAATAAAAGGAAAATAATAACTATTATAATGAACTCATGCATAAAAGCATCACACAGCTCCATCAATGTAGTCACGCAAACCAAACATTTGCCCAGCTGCATACTCGATACCGTCTTAATGAGACCACATTTCCTTCATTGAAAATGTCCTACCTTTGGGGTTGAAATTGGGTTTTTCACATTCAGCAAAGCTGGGTTGATTTTTAAGAAAATGATACACACATTCATCTTTGCCATTTGACTATAATTGTAGTACTGGCCCTCAGATGGGTGATATTGCCCTAAAGGATGCCCAAAAGTAACTGACCAACACTGCAGTGCAGGCGGTTAATTCCAAGGGATGTTTAGACCAGCCCTTTGCCAAATACTGGACATGCTTATTTTCCATATCATTCCCAGAATGGCGGGATTAAGTTCCAAGGCACACATGCACACATGTGAGGTGTTTGGTGGACTGTCAGGCTGCCTTCTGTGTTCTGTCTTTGTTTGAATAAGGGAGACAATTTCGGTGTGACTGTAGAGGGATAAACTAGAACTGAATGTCACTGCCAGGGGCCAGTATGATTCTGAAATGGTCATTGGCGTTGACAGCCTTTGGTTAAAAAAAAAAAAAAGTAGATGAGTCTTCCAGGTAATATGGTGGCTTAGAAGACATGTGTGAGCAAATATGGGGGAACAGAAATATTGCATTAATAAGCCACCCGCTTCTCTCATGTCTAGAACTCGTGCACTGTGTTGTTTTATTATATACTTAATTGAGGAAAAACGTTCAGATAAGACAGAAAGTAACCATCGTACTATTATACAATAAGAGCTATAAAGTTATTTATAAGATGGAATTTTTGATGCAAAAAATGTTATAAAGAAAACAAAACGCTTTTGAATAATATTTTATATGGTAAAATAAGAGTTCCTCCCATAATAAAAATCTTGTTCCACAATAGAGACTGACAAATGAAGAAAGGACTAGAAAATTAAAGATGGTGTTGTTAAAGTAACATTGCAAGAGGGGCGTGAGAGCTGAGACATGGAGGACAACGGCACGGCGTGAATGTGATTAAATTGACCATAACTGAGGACTGCCGAAATCCCTAAGGCCAAGATTCAATGCCCTCCCATGGGAGAACCCTGCTGTTAAGGGGAACCCTGCTATCATAGTCCCCCACGGCCAGATGGGTTTCCGAGCCCATTGGAAAATGGAAGATTCCCTTTCTAGCCTGACCCTATCTGGAGAGTGTCCCTGAAGACAGGTGGCTAGCTTTGTCTGAGAAGTAGCCTTGGACAGAGCTTGCTGCCAGCCTTGCAGAACTCCGCATACAAGTCCTGCTCTGGCTTCCCGCCCAAATAATAATTAGATGCTGTGTTATGGCCGATCAGCTCTTCCCACCCATACCCCTAAAAGCCCTCGCACACCCCAGCCCTGGAGCAGTAGATCTGCCTCAGCACAGCGGTCTTCAGACATTCTTCCATCATTCTCACAGTCGTCAGAACCCTGCTCGAAGCTTCCGCTCCCGTTGGCCCCGAGGGCATTGTCATGTGATGAAAATGCCCATTTCCCTCATTTGCTGCTGGTATTTTAACATCCCACACTGTTCTTGGCCAACTTAACTCCAGGCGTCGCATCCCTATTACATCATATGTAAATGCTATGTCAAATGCACGAGACACAAACTCAGACCTGGATCATGGTGGCAAATAAATTTGACATGACCCAGGAGTTTCTTCCTCAACGGTTTTACCAACCATTTCTTTCTTCTGAGCACTGTGTATTTCCTACCTAAACTTCATCTCTACCTAAGAATAGCCTTCCTAATGCCAGAGGCCATGAGACAAAAGCAGATACACACTCAAAATGCAATGCTTGGCCAACAGGGAGCATTGTAATTAAAGATCTCCGATGAAGGGGGAGCCAGTTCTGTATTAAATATTCGAGATTGATTAAACACACGTCCGCAGTTATGGAGAGTTGAAATGTTAACCGGTCTTAACCAATTATCTGCGGTTTCACAGCCAAGCTGTCTTGGGCACACTGTATTGGCTATGTCTGTATGTGACAGTACAGACCTTATGATATAGATCCCATGAGCTGGAAGAATCTGGTAGCTTCCCTCAGACAGACATGCTCTGAGGACCCAGTAAAAATCAGAAATTCCTTTTTAGGAGATTCTACAGTGAAAACAGAAAATTGACAACGGACCAGAACACTCTGAGAAACCCCCTATTCTGCGTCCTGTTTCTTCTAGACGTGCTCTTTCTTGTGCTGGACCTGTGTTGAGAGCTTGCCTGTTTCCATGGTGTGGCACTTTAGCTGAGCCTGGTACAGTCACAGCAGTAACGAGTACCTTTGCAGAGCCAGGTTTACTCAGCACAAAAGCAAGATTGTGCTAGATGCTCCGTGTCAAATACTCAAGATTTCCACTACGCTTGTAGTGGAGATTGTAACCGAGATGATATCCTCCTTTGAAAGATGGGAACTATGAAGGTTAAATAGCTCACTGGGCGTAACAGGCCTTGAACAGAGTGTGTACGGTGATGTAAGCCAGTATCTGAGATCAAAGTCTATGCTTTGATGCCAAAGCATCGCCCTGACAGGAAGGCAGACCAAGTATTTTCTCCCAAAGTGGGTAAAATGCCCAGGAGGGACACGGCATTCAAGTGTTGACTTTGTTTCTCTACTTGGAAAGAGGAAATTGCTTGGGAAGTCAGAAGGCAAGAGTTTGGTGCCTAAAAACACCAATTTCAGAATGCCCGACGGTGCCAGAAGACAATTTGTAGGAATATATTTCCTCCCATCACAAGCTCCCAAAGATCAAATTCAGACTCCTGAATCCTGAGTCTCCCTGACCACTAGTCCAGCTGAAAGCAGCATCCAGAATTACAGAAACGTCTCAAGATGTCCTCCCCCAGCCCAGCGGAGTGCAAGGTGCTGGCCTCCAGACTCAGCCTGAAGGAAAAGTAAACTGAGTCTTGGTGCCTCGTGTTCAGGCACAAGCAGGAGCAGAACCTTGCCTGGGTAGTCCACAGCCCTATTGAGCCTAGCTCAGCCTTGCACCCTACCAGTCGCAGAAATTCTACAACCACAGCCAGAGGCAAAGCTGGAGAGCCAGGCACCTCTCCATCAAGCCCTGAGGTCCTCACCAGTCAGAGGACAGAGTCAGTCAGATGACAGAGCTACTTTTACAGCTGCCTGAGCCCGGGCTAGGGGCGGGGGTCCCGATGGGGTCGGCCCCCGAGAGTCTCTGCCCTCCTGGCTCCCACAGTTCCATCACTGTCGCACAGACTGTAGGTCTCTACCTGTACATCTGAGTACCCAGCCAGAGATGACATAGCAGATAATGACCTAATACCGGAAGGTCTCTGAATACATACAGGGGGCCCCCTGTGAACCCCACAGGTCTGACCCCATAATCTGCGTGCAGGATGCGTGAGTTGCAGTTTTCTTTGTCTGTTTTTGTGAGGTCTCCTGGAGCCCAGACTGGCGGTCAACTCAGTGTGGCTAAGAGTAATCTCGAACTCCTAATTCTCTGCCTCCACCCCTGGGACAATGAGATTACATAGATGCACCACTACACCCCTTGGGGGAGGTGCTTAGTTTTGTGGGAGTTCTTTGTTTTGCTTCTGGCCTGAAATTCCTAGCAAGCCCCGTTTCCTCCCCACTTTCCAACACTGTTGTGAAATTGTTGCCTCCCTTCCCCCACCCCATGAAGTTTGTGTGTGTGTGTGTGTGTGTGTGTGTGTGTGTGTGTGTGTGTGTGTGTTTCTTTTAACATTAGCCTTATTTTGTGTCCTTCGGTTGTATCACTGTTTGTTGTTGTTGTGTTGTTGTCTTGTGTTTTGTTGTTACTGTTGTGTTGTTGTGTTTGGTTTCCTTTGATTCTCTTTCTGTACCACCCAGCCCTGGTGTCACTGGCTTTTGCTGTCTATTAGTGCATTCCAAATTGCTTATTAGGGACCTGTTGAGTTTCATTTCTATCAGCAACAGATTAATAATAAAATTATAAATAAAAATGTTTTAATTGAGGGGCCTATGTGGTCTTTGACTTGGACAGTGAGTAGCCAGAAAGAATTCTTCACTGAGAACTGTGGTAAATCAAGTGAGGACAGCAGAGAGTGAGCACCAACCAGGCCCTTTTGCAAAGGATGACAGAGAATGGGAGGCTAACGGGGGCATGGAAGAGTGCCGGTGAGCACTGACAGGGAATGTGGAAGGAAGCGAGTGGGGAGAAAGAAAAGAATGAAGAGCCTCAGATTCAGAGTGTCTACGCCATTGTTCTGAAGGAGGTTGTGTGCCTAAACTGGAATTATTTGGGTGGTGCAAAGAAGACAGGAAATGCACTGTGTCAGTAAGAGGAAAACCAGACCCTGAATGCATCTCCCTCTAAAGCAAGCAGGAAGGAGGTAGACGCAGGAAGAGCAGAAGTTCAAAGCTACCCTCAGCTACACAGGAAGTTCAAGGCAAACCTGGACTACATGAGAACCTTTCTAAGGAAGAAAGGAGAGAGGAAGGGAGCAAGGGAGGAGAGAGAGAGAGAGAGAGAGAGAGAGAGAGAGAGAGAGAGAGAGAGAGAGAGAGAGAGAGAGAACACTAAGAGAGAAAATTGGTGCTAGAGGCAATTGTTACAGAACATTTAGTAAAAAGTCTCAAGGCTCAGCAGTTAAGAGCACTAACTCCTCTCCCAGAGACCTTGGTTCAACTCCCAGCATCCACATGACAGCTCCCAACCATCTGTAATTCCAGCCTCAAGGAGTCCAATACCCTCTTATGGCCTCTGGAGACATCAAGAAGCACATGGGACACAGACAGACATGCAGATAACACACACACACACACAGCCTCAAAGGAAAATAAGACAAACAAGTAGCTGGCTAAGAAAATTGAAGTCAGGCTTTTTCCTCTTATGTCATGGGGACCTTGACTGCAGTGCAATGAGAGCCAGTGAGCAAGAGAGACCGGCAGGAGAGTGGGAACTGAGCAGATCCAGCCGGGAACCAGAGCAACAGCAAGGCCAACTAGCAGGTTTCCACTCAGCAAAAACTCACTCCTTGAGATAGGACCCATGTGCGCTCGATAAAAATTGGAACCATGCGGAGAAGATTAGCATGGCCCCTGCACAAAGATAGGACCCGTACCTGACAGACACTAGATAGGTCATGGACCTAGGGGGAAACCTCCTGCGATTGTCCTGCTAAAGGAAGGTAGGAATAATGACTCCTAACAGCATGTTGCTGTGCCTGTAGATCCATGCCTTGTTCTGGCCTCATCAGAGAATCTTCTTCTTGCAGCCAATGGAAATCGACACAGAGACACACCACTGGACGATGTGCAAGGGGCCGGGGGAGATCTGGAAATGCTCAACCCTAAACGAGAGGATTCACTCTCTGAGCGCTCATCCACATGGTTGGCAAAGTGATGTCGGCTATAGAATGGGAACCTCAGCTTCTCTCCACGTGAGCCTCCCTATCAGGCTGCTTTAGAGACCAGCCCCTCCCGAAGTGTGTGATCCAGAGACTCAGATGCAGGGTTTCACAACCTGGCTTCTGGCGAGGCACTTCCTCACTTTCACAACACCTGTCCACATCTGTTCCGGTGCTGGTGTCAGCTCAGGGTGAGGATTTCACAAGATTTCGGTTCCAGACGTCGTGAACTCCTGAGGTCATCTTTGAAGACAGCTATCACCAAGGTAAAAGGACAGACTAGGCACACCCCAGGGGTCCAGAGGGCATCCTGCCCTCCTGATCTTTGGAGCAGCAGGTTTAACCATGGTGCTATAGAGGTCTCTGTCTGTTTTGCCTAAGTGAATTGATTATGAGTAGAGGAGGAAAGACCAGAAAACGCAGATACGCACTCTAGACCACCTTGCATATCTGAAAAGGGAGCCCAAAATTTGCTTAGATATAAATGGGTATCATACTTTCTCAGCAGCAGATGGGCATGTAAAAGTCGTAAGATATCACAATGGAAGGCCTTCCCAAGATCAACCTTCCCTCAGGACACGCAGTGCTCCTGGAAAGGGACCCTTTGCAGGGTGAGTCAGTGAAGGAAGCATCTGCGGTCAGCACTGTCCCAGAAATGATGAATAGCCCGGAATAACAATGTAACACTTGAACTCATCTCAAGGAACAGAGATCCTACAGGCTGATACAGAGGAGGACTGATGCAAACAGTTTCAAAGAACTCAGATGAGAGAGTCAGGCTTTTGCATTTGTAACCAAGCCTTGTACTTTTTAGTTTATGGGGAGGAGTGGCTTGCTTGTAAATGGTATGACTCGCAGCTACGAGCTGTTTCACGGCTTTCTTCCTATCCACGGTGTCTGCCTTTTCCAACCACCACCTCTTCTGCTACACTTTCAAAGCCCACTGGTTCCTGGTGGCCTTCTTGGTCTGCCCTCACGGTATCAGATTGCTTCCCCTCTACACCTAAGGAAACAAGGTTCCATGTCATATATGCTAATCAGTAGTATGCCTTACCTTAAATCATTCCTGGAACTGTGTTAGCATTCCCTCAGGCCGGGGTTCTAAACGTTCCATCCCACTCCAGGGAAGCCAAGCTCAGCCCTTCAGAACAGGTGGTACAAGGCACAGCACCGAAGAGCAGGGTGAAGAACAGGGGACCTAGGGTGTCATGCAATCAAGAGGGTGTCTGCAGGCCGTAAGTGACTCCCTGGACCCTCAGAAAGTCTGTTTATGAGGCAAGATGAACTCTGGGTCCTGCCTGCTGCTGACATGAGCTTGCAGCCCTTGGAGCCTGTGTCTAGCAGGGCCAAGGACGGGCAGAGTCAGCAGAAGGGTGATGTTTCTTCCACCATTCCTGAAGAGATTGTGCAATTGTAATCTCAGAATGAATCTTAATACTTTGTTTAATTTGGGGTTCTGTTTTTTTTTCACTAGCTTTTAATATCAGAAGTAAAAATGAGTGTCTAAGATATTTTAACTGAGATCTTAATAAGTATAAAAAGATGGGGAATCTTTTTTTTTTCTTTTTTTCGGAGCTGGGGACCAAACCCAGGGCCTTGCCCTTGCTAGGCAAGCACTCTACCACTGAGCTAAATCCCCAACCCCTTTTTTCCTTTTTTTTTATTGGTTATTTTGTTTATTTACATTTCAAATGTTATCCCCCCCCATCCCAGTCTCCCCCCAAACTCCCCACTCCACTCCCATTCCCCCACCTCCACAAGGGTGCTCCCCCACCCACCCACCCCCACTCCCACCCCACCACCCTATCATTCCCCTACGCTGGGGCATCAAGCCTCCTCAGGACCCAGGGCTTCCCTTCCCATTGATGCCAGACAAGGCCATCCTCCACCACATATACAGCTGGAGCCGTGAGTCCCTCCGTGTGTACTCTCTGGTTGTGGTTTAGTTTTGGTGAATCTTATTCTGTAACTTCTGCTGTTATTAGCATCTTACCTGATATGAGAATCTATCAATCACAAATCAATAATAAGCTTATTCACAGACAATCTTTTTTAACTATAATAGGTTACTGAGAGATGAAAATAATTTACCACTTGAAGGGTACGTGTTTTTAGACGATTTCTGCCGGGAGGAATACTGTCCCAAGCATGCTGTATCTTTCCAAACAGATCATCCATCAGGCACGGGTTTTTTGTTTTGTTTTGGTTTTGGTTTTTTCCAGACCCATAGGAAAAAACGGTGTTATTCTCGGTGTGTCCCTGCCATCTAGTGGACAGTAGGAATAAATACAGCCTAAGGTGAACTTTTTCTCCTTTGTTGTTATATTTTCCCTCCTTTTTGTTGTAGTACATGCAAAACAAAAAAAATGGAAAATACTTCATCAGTTATTGAAGGCTTCTTTGAAATTTTGATCTCTGTTTCCTCATCAAAAAACCAAAAAGCGTTATTTCTAAGCAACCAAAACTGGTTGTTAGAAACACAAATAAAAGGAATTCAGAATGAAAATTTTTTTTCACAACGAAATAAGAATGAGAAAAAGTAATAAAAATGTGCTTACGTGATTAGTTTTTGCAAAGAGGAAATGTAAGAAGTTTACGCAGGAACGAATGGGTCTGGTGATTTCCGGGAGAAGGGGGCACAGTGTGCAGTGCCAGGCAAAGGGTAGAATTATTTTAATATATTAACTTTAATCCATTTTAATCAGAGGTAATTGCATCAGTCCCTGCTTTCCCTTACATCCCTCCAGCCCCTCCCAAGTCCCCTGTCTCCGTGCCTTTCACGGTCCCCACCCTTGCTCTCAAACGGAGAGCCTTTTTTCTTTGGTTATTATTTGATATATGCGCATATGTGAGTACAATCTGCTGAGTCTGTGTGCTGTTTGCGAGGGTGTGATCTCAGGGCTGCTATCTTAGGGGGATCATCCCAGGGAGAAGCTCTCTTTCCCTCTCTTAGCCATTATTGTCTGTAGTTCTTTGCCTCGGGATTGAACCACATGAAATTAACCCCTTCCATGTTAGCATTTCACCTTGTATTGCCCTGCCCGTTGGTCTTGTTTGTGCAGCCATTCCGATGAGAGACAGTCTCACGGCAGACTTCCCAGTATTCTGACTCCTACAATCTCTCCACCACCTCTTCCTCTGTGCTCCCTGAACCATAGATGCAGGAGCAGTAGTGCTGATCGATCCACCGGCACTCAGGTTCCCAGGAACCCAAGTCTCTCTCTCTCTCTCTCTCTCTCTCTCTCTCTCTCTCTCTCTCTCTCTCTCTCTCTCTCTCTCCAACTGTGGTGTTCTGTGATGGCCTCCATTTGGTGTGGAGAGAAGCTTCTTCGATGATCAGTGGAAGCTGCACTTCTCCTGTGAGCATAAAAATAACATTTAAAACAGAGTTAGGAGTTGTGCTGGCCTAGTAACCTGGTGGTACTAGGTTCTGTGACCTCACTAGCCCAGGAAACTGGCCAGGTTTCCAGTAACGAGCATGATTTCCTTCCTGTTGAGTGGGCATAAAGCCCTATGAGGCAGCTGTTGGTTGCCACCAATGTGTGAGAGCCACTTGTTGCGCCCATATACACTTCCTGCCATGCTGGTTATTGTCATGGTTCATACACATCATCGCGGCTGGGTGGGAGGACTCTTCCCTTCCCTTGGCAGCTCACATAGAACTCTCTGGTACCATGGAAGTCAGGCTATAGGGAGGAGGCTTTCAGTTAGATCCAGCTCAAAGCATGCTAATCCTACGTCCTACGGATGTAACCTCTTCCGCATCAGAGACCCACCCTCAGCCCCTGGAGGCCTCACTGATAATCTGTATTGTTCTGAGAGTCTCATGGGCTACCCTGGCCATCTCTTAAAAGAGAGTACGGGGTGGAGGATTGTTAGTCTATGGTTCCAGTGATGAGCACTGTCAACCCAAGTAGCATAACTTTGTTTAATATATATGATTTAGGTACGTATAAAGAAATATGAGTCCTCGGGGCTTTATCAAACAACTTTGGTGTAAACATGTCTCCCTTCCCTCCTTCTGTAGAACCCCTCAATAGCACCCCCGTCCTGACTTTCCGTTTTCTCCTTTATACCCCTCATAGTCGGCTATTCCCTTCACTCCCACACACCCCCTTCATACTTCCCTGGTTCCTGTGATTACTCCATGCTGCATCCAGGCCTGAGGACTGGGAGCATGGGTGAGAGGGTGATGTGTCCCTATGGTCTTTTCCAAGTCCATCCATTTCCCTGAAGTTTTCATGATTTCTTTTTTTCATAGAGAGGAATGGTTTTCCGTTGTGTATGTTAGCACATTTTCACTACCCATCCATCTGATGGCAGATGTGTACATTGTTCCCATTCCCTAGCTACTGTGCATAGGGCAGCATCCCTTGGTAGTGCCTAGCATAGTATGGAGGCCTCTGGTCTTCCCTCCCAACCACTTTGGCAGGTCTATTGTTGTCATCCTTGTTCAGTTTGTGATTGGACAGTCATGTTGGTGACACTTCCTGAGTGTAGTTTCTAACCTTCCTAGAAAACTGTCAGAGCAAATGCCCTGAACTCCTGGCTCACACAGTCTTTCTGATCTTCCCTTTCCTGAGCCATAGCTGCATTTTGATTGGTTGTGGTTTTCTGTGATGATCTTTGTTGAAAGAGAAGATTCCTTGATGAGGAGTGAGGGCTACCCTTACCTGTGGATGGAAGGACAAATATTTAAAGTGTAGTTAGGAATTGTGTTGGTTTGGTAAAGTGTAGTTGTAGGCTCTCCTCCAAGATCCATGACATCACTAGCCCTAGGCAGCTGGCGAGGTTTCTGGTGCCAGGCATGATCTCCCTCTTGTTGAGCAGGCCTTAAGTCCAACTAGAGAGCTGTGGCTTACTGCCAAGGCATTCATGCCATGGTCACACCCTTGGGGGTACCATGCTATGCTCATAGCTGATGTAGTTCATAGGCATCGTGTCTCTAGTAAGACCGTTGGCTGCTTTTCTTCTTTGGAAGCTTGCACGGTGCCTTCATGAAAGCTAATCCCTGAGGAGACAGTGTTCAGATCTGTTCAACCTCGGGGGCTCTGGGCCCTGTGTCTGAAGTTCACCGTGTCTTCAACAAAAGGGACTTACCTTCCACTTATGGGAGACAGCAGGGGCAAGAGCACCAGCATGTAATGTTTTGGGAGTCTCTTGGACATTCCTGACCAACAACTTAAAGAATGGCTCCTCATGCCTGGCGTTGGGGTTTTACTGAGGTAGTCTTTGGCTCTTGGAGAGATCACGGTCAGCCCAGATGAAATAATCTAATTTAAACTATACCGGTCTATTTATACACAGACTTGTGTGGATTACAGACTTCTTTCCTTTTAGGTAGATGGTAAATAGTATGATTCCTTACATCATTACTGTTCCTTTACCCTCCTCCTTCCTTCCCAACCCTAATTAGAGCCCCAGCCACCCCGCTTTTCCCATTACACTGGATCAGATCACGTGTGCCCTGTTGTTCCCCTTCTACCACCCCTCTACCCAGCATGGGTGCCTTTGTACGTTCCTGGTTTCTGCAGTTACTCCAGGGTGTGTACTCACATCCAAAGACTCAGAGCTAGGAGCCTCTGTTAGGGAACGTATGACATCCATCTGTCTTTCTGAGTCTGGGTTACTACCTCATCAGGATGATCTTTTCTAGTTCCACCCACTTACCTGCAACCTTCACTGTCTCACATTTCTTTGCAGCTGGATAGCAGGATTCTATAATGTGCATATTGCCACCTTTTCATTACCATCAGTGGAAGGACATTTAGATTGCTACTGTGACTAGAGCGGCAGTGAACACGCTCAGTGAAACCACCAAAGTAACCAACTTCTTTCTTAAGGCCTCTTCTATGAGCTGGAACCCATTTTAAGATCCTGTGGTGGGCCCTGGGTGAGAAACTATTACTATTATTCTACTAAAAGGACAGAGTTAAAATGATTCCTGATGACTTATTTCTATATCCACGGATCAGAAAAATCTCTCAGCCCTCACCTCATCAGAGAAGCTTTTTTTCTTGCAGTAGATGGAGATTAGTCAACAAACCCTCAACTAGTCAATGTGCAGAGAGTAAGATTCTGTGGAATGCTCAGCTGCAAATGGGATGTTCATACCACACCTCTTCCCTCAAGGAAAGGGGGAAGGAGAGGTGACAAGCTCCAGAGGTGACTGGTAAGTTCAAGGACAGAGTGTTTTTCCGACACGGCAGGGCAGCTGAATGTATAAACTCATATGGCATGGCATGCTAATGACTGGCACCAGCTCCATCGGGACAAAATCTGAGCATAGAGGAGACGTAGGGGTGAAAAGCCACCATCAACTAAGGAGCCACTGCCATCTGATAGCTCCTGGGAAGGGAAGAACAGGTCTTCTTCAGCAGTGTGACTCTGGTACGTTGACCACACTCCGGCAGGCCCCACTCACACAAAGAAGAAACCTCAAAGTTGGATGGATCGGGAGGCGAGAGTAGACATGAGAGGAACTGGGGAAGGGCTGAGTGCCATCAAAATACATCGTGTGATTTTTCTCATATCATTAGTGAAAAATGGCGTCCAAAAAGAAAACCCACAAAAGTTAGAGGGTCTAAACGCATGCCACACCACTCACATAAGTAATGTAGTTTCTCAGAACAAGTGAGACAATTAATGGAAGTGACATTTGAGTGTGACACTTTGAACTGTCTACTCTGGAGCGTATCCTAGGAATAATATTGTAAGGAAACCTTGAACTTCAGCTGATAAGGTGAGGGTGCTGCCATGGATGAAGAAAGCCTGAAAACCACCTTGTGAACTCTCAGATGCCTAATAGACAAACACAAGCATACTCCAGGTTCCCCACAAAGGACAGCTGTTTTGGTTTTTAAGGTACAGAATAGAGGACAAAGCAACACCCATGGTTTGGGGCTAGGTGATGGGAGATTGTACTTCCTAGCTTTGTCCATTGAAAGAAGTGAACACCATCACCTTCCTCTACTAAAAGCTGCCTCACAGTCTAGCATGTCTGATGCTGTGTCTAAACACAGAGTCTAATAGACATGCACAGGGTCCCTTCAGCAAAGTAATTGTTTGCAGGGCTAAGAGGAAGAAGTATAAGGTGTCCTAGGACATATTTAGTTTCAGGAAATAAGAATGTGGGCAAGCTCTGAGAACTTGCCAAAGAACATTGATGCCAGACAAGCTGGAGACACAGTCCCAGAGTAAAGCATTTGCCTAGCATGTGTAAGGCCCTTGGGTGGATCCCTGGCACCTCAAAAAAACATTATACCAGTCTAAGTTTTTAAAAATTCATAAATCAATACCTGTTTTTAGCGAAGAGGAAAGGAAGCTAGAGAGATGGCTCTAAATTAAAAGCTCGCACAGAGGACCTAAGTCCGGTTGCTGACGCCCACACTGGATGGCTCACATCGAACTGCGACTCCAGTTCCAGAGGATCTAGTGCCCCTCTCCGGCCTCCACAGGCTCGAGCACTTCATGTACACAGACATATATCCATACTCATAATTAAGAAATAGATGTTTACAAAGAAAAAGGATTCAATGACCGCGTGCAGAAGGAGTGGTAGAAATACAGTTAATTATGGGCTGGGGAGGTAACTCACTAGGCTAGAATACTGGCTGTGCAAGCTTAAAGGCCTGAGTTCAAGTCCTACATAAAAGTCCAGCATAGCCGTACACTCCTGCAACCCCAGTTCTGGGAGTAGGGTGGCATCCAGCCCAGCTCCAGGTTTGGTAGGAGCCCCTGTTTCCAGGGAAGAAGGCAGGGAGTGATAGAACAAGATAACCATGTCTTCCTGTCTGCCACTCAAGCTTTGCTCACCCACCTATATAGCCCTGGTGATCACAACCAGTCACAACCGGTGGTTCCTGGGCGGGGAAGCAAGGTGGGCTAAGAGACCTCAGGTGACCGTGAGCACAGTGAGGAGGCAGCTTCAGTGAGAGCTAAATGTAATGGGGGAACAAAGGCTACTTAAGCCTTTGGAGCCAGGGCGCTGGGGATGCCTCACTTGTGTAAGAAGGAATTCCAGGTGCTTCTGGACATGACCTTATAAGGGAAGATGTTTAACCTAGATACCATGTCCTCCTGCTAGAGATACAAAGCTCTGTACACAGGGGCACATAGTCAGGGGGCAGGGGTGCAACCCTATTCCTGCCAATCTCGGGATGAGACTTTCAGAGTTTAGACATGCCTTGATCCCACTCCTGCTCTGGGCCTGCTCTCCATCCCCTCCTTCCCTCCCCCATCCCCCAACACATACCACAGGTATACCACACATACAGAAAGAGAGAGAGAGAGAGAGAGAGAGAGAGAGAGAGAGAGAGAGAGAGAGAGAGAGAGAGACGTTAAGCAAACAGTAATTTTCTTAGAATTTCTTGCAAGGAGCTAAAATCACTTGGGAAAGTTGGTCTATGAAAGAATCTTTGTGAAACTGAGGACATGGCTCAGTGAGTAAATATGCTTTTCTCACACAAGGAGGACCTGAGTTCAAATCTTCAGAAGGCAGACAATCCAAGTGCACTAGGTGAAAACAGGAGACTCTCCAAACCACACGGGCCAGCTATCCTGGCAACCACAGCAACACACAGTGAAAGGTGGAGAGTGACACCCGAGGTTGTCCTCTGACCTCCACCTGTGTCCCATGGCACCGGCACTCACGCATATCACATGCGCTCACACGTGTGCACACACAGCCGTCTTTAGATGAATATATATACAATCCAAAATACCATTGCACAGAGAACAGTGGACTTTCCCAGTGAATCTGAGCCAACCTGAGTACCAGTCAATATGGGAGCAACTCACAATGTAGGACCCAGAAAGTGCTCCTCTGTGGTGTTTCTGCCTAAACTCCAAAACTCAGTCTAATCGCAAAGGAGTATTAAACAAAACTTAAAGAAGACTCCACTAAAAACTGGTCTAGGCTCCAAAAATATCAATGTCGTGAGAGTCAATAAATAAATAAAGATCTCTTGATTAAGGAGACAAAAGACATGGGTGTGTTGGTTAAATTTCACATATACTCTGATTGGTTTTATTATAGTTTTTATTGAATTGTGTCCTCTCTCCAGAGTTTATTTATTTATAAAATGATAAGCACAGCATCTGTCATTCCTCCCTAGAGGACCCAGGTCTTCCCAAACTGCGGCAACCTTGTCTTAGACCTCCAAGCTTCAGGAGCTATGATTAAAAAATAAGGCTTAGTTCTTTATAAATTATGCAGTCTCAAGTATTCTTCTGTGGCAGTCACAAAGACAAACATCACTGCCTTAAGGAGGAATGTGAATAATGACATTTACTAAATTCAGTATCAAAAGTAAATCAATTCAGATCCTCAAGTGCTATAACTACAATTCAAGAATGTTCTTATATTTGAGTGATATGTACTGAAATTGCATGGGACAAAAATATCATAGTTACAATTATCTCTCAGGTGGCTCAATATCACTTCATCCATAAATACTTTACTATGGGACTCAGAAAGAGAACCTCTCCTCTCAGGCACTGAAGGGGAGGATGACCCCATAGGAAGACCAGCAGTCGCAACTAACCTGGACCCCTGGGAGCTCACAGAAGCTGAGTCACCAACCAGGCAGCATACACGGGCTGCTCCAGGTCCCCAGCACATACATAGCAGAGACTTCCTGGTCTGGCCTCAATGGGAGAAGATGTGCCTAATCCCTGAGGTCCCAGGGAAGGGAAATGCCCGGAGGCAGGAAGGGAGAGCACCCTCTCAGAGGCAAGGGGGAGGAGGAAATGGGGTGAGGAACTGGGGAGGGGAGGGCAAGGAGGCAATGGCTGGAACGTAAATAAATAAAATTAATTTTAAAAAATATCATAGGGGCCAATGTAGTTCCATAATGGAGTTCTTGCCTTCTGTGTGGAAGGCCCTGGTTTTGAGTGCATCGCAGCCAAGACAAACGAATAGCAAACACTGTTTTCAAAGTTTCACCAGTCAGTACAGTGTAGTTGATAGGCAGAGTCACTATTACAGGCTAGGTTTGATGCTGTGCGAAGAGCTGTAATTATAATTCTGACACGTGTTTGGAGGATGTCGTGGTCGATTGGTTAGGTCTGTCCTGGTATCCATTTAGTCCTATTACTGTCTGGTTCATTTATCAAAACAGTGGCAGTGGCTTCCCGAGTAGTCTATGACCCTCTCCAGCCATGCGCTCTGACAGGATTTAAAGTACCAAAGCAAGCCTCAATGCAATCAGAAAGTGGTTGGTTACTTCCTAACAGACTTGCCGCTATGGCTCCAATGGGCTCATCATCGCTGGTTAGTCAGTACTGTTGCACGCAAGATCCACGGCTGAGTGAGTCTGTAGATGACAATTCTCCTTCAGCAGCCTACGTAGCATCTTCTGGCACTTGGAGAGGCTTTCAGACTTGCTGCAATTGGCTTTCTCCGTGACTGACAGCCACGGCATAAGGGTGTCTTCAGCAATAGGACCTCATTCTCTAGTTCTGGTGGGCGACCTACAGCATCACTCATTGCCTGTCTTGTTTTGACAGCCTCAGACAACCTCCCTGACCAACAGCTCTTAGAGAGGTAGCCCACATCTGGCACTGGAATTTTCATTTCATAGCCTTTGGCTTTGGGGAGCAGTTTAATCCCTATGCACAGGGTACCACCCTTTGTTCTTTTTTCTTTTTTGTTTTTTTTTCTTTTTTTTTTTCCAGAGCTAGGCAAGCACTCTACCACTGAGCTAAATCCCCAACCCCAGGGTACCACCCTTGAAACTGTTGTTAATCAGCTGGTCAGGTATCGGGTTTCTTTATGGCTTTTTCACATTGTTATGGCTGGTGTTTCCCCATCACCACCTCTCTTCCATTTCCACCCCCAGTATTTCTTCACCAACTTGTGCAACCCATCACTTACGTTCTGCAACCTCTCTGGAGTTGATTTTTGTGCAGGGTGAGAGATAGGAATCTAGTTTCATTCTTTTACTCAAAGTTATCCATTTGACCAGCATCATTTGTTAAAAACCCTATCTTTTTTCCCAGTGTGGTGACTTTGGTTTTGCTTGTCAAACATCATGTGGATACAGACCATGGCCTTGAATCTGAGTCCTGTCTTCTGTTCCATTGATCTACATGTCTGGTTTTTGTTCCAGGACCATGTCGTTATTACTACTGTATGGGGCTTTACTAGTTTAAATTGAAAACAAGTATGCTGGTAGCTCAAGATTGGTTTGGAAACTCTTGTGTTTCCATATTAATGTTTTATACATTTAATTAAAGTATAATTATATCACTTTCCCTCTTCCCTTTGCTCCCTCCAGCCTACCCAAGTCCCCTCCCTCCAACTCCTTCAATGCCCCTCTCATTCTCAAATGAGAATTTATCATCATCATCATCATCATCATCATCATCATCATCATCATTACATGTATACATGTGCATAAATGTAAAATACAACCTTTGAGTCCATTTTTGGGTTTTGTGTGTATGTTTTCTTTAGTTAACTGTAGTTCTTTGTCTAGAGATGAGAACCTATGTGATTTCCCCCTTCTGTGTTAGTGAGTCTATAAATATTGTCATGGTTTAGGTCTTGTTTATGCAGTCATACTAGAAAAGACAGTCTTTCAGAAGACTCCTCGATGTTCCAGCTCTTTCAATCTTTCAGACTTCTTCTGCTATGACCCCTGACCCAAAGATGCAGGTGCTGTGCTGAAGATCCATCCATTCGGCCCCCACCAACCACTGTCCTCTGCCTTCTGCCCAGCCGTGGTGTTCTGTGATGTTTTCCATTCACTGTAAAGAGAAGCTTCTTTGACAAGAAGTGGTAGCTACATTTATCTGTGAGTGTAAGGATAAGATTGAAAATACAGTAAGGAATTAATCTGGCCTAGCCAAGTGGAGGTAGTAGATTATTTTTAAGACCTATGACCTAATATCCCTGGGAACTTGGCTAGATGTCTAGTAAGAGGACTGATTTCCCTCCCTGCAAGGGACCTTACAGCCAATTAGACAGCTGTTGGCGACCACCTGTAAGGAGCTGAGGAAGTCTTAGGCGAATGCATAGGAATGTATGGAGGCCTACATAAATGTGTATTATTGAAAGGACCAATGCCTCACACTCAAGGGAACTAACTGGCAAAGCCTTCTCCCAGGCCACATGCAAATGTTGAGAATAGGTCCAGAGCATGGATTACAACTTCCTCCTCCCACACGTTTACAGCCTGAGATTGTGCGCCTGCCTGTAGAAGCCTCCTCCAGAGGCTGGCTGCCCCCTTCCCCTGAGCTGTACATAGTAAATGCACTCAGGTTTGTAGTTGGCACCATCCGAGTGGTCACAGCCCACCTGACTCCAGCTTTCCTGTACATGTGCCTGTCCTTTCTTTGGTCTCCGGTCACCCCAGTCAAGCTTCCAGTACCAAGATGTGAAGAACTCAGCAACCACCAACATGTGAAGCCATTTATTGCTTCTTTGCGGGGATCTTATTATGCTGGGCTGGACATTGTTGTGGTTCATAGGTGTCCCCAATGTTGAGCTTTCCTTCCTTGAGAATGTTATTCTCTGCTGCCATGGAAGCTAGACTGTTGGAAGGATTCTCCCAGCTAAATCCAGCTTCTGCGTCCTACGTCCTAAGTGTGAGGTGTCTTCAGCAACAGACGCTCACCTCCGACCTCGGAGAGGCAGCGGAGGGCAGCAGCCATGGTCTGCACTGCTTGGAGAGCCCTTTGGGATACTGTGACCATGTGGGGGAGATTCCTCATGCCTGGTCCTGGGATTTCTGTTAGTCTGTGGTTCTTGTGGGGAGGATTAACAGCCCAAGTAGCATGCATGGCTTCCTTTAAGAGATAGATAAATAGACAAAGACAGACAGACAGACACACTATATCTATATAATACATGTATGCATAGACATATACTTGTATGTATTGTGAAGATCAGTATGGTGAATCCTCAAAAAACTAAAACTAAATCTACCATGTGAGCCAGCTGAGGAATGCTCACACCCCAGCATCTTACCCTACAGATACTCAGTCAGCCATGTTTACTGCTGCTCTATTCACGATAGCTCAGAATGGCGATAGCCTAAATGTCCATCAACAAATGAATGGACATGTACACAACGGAATGGTATTAAACACTAAGGAAAAATAAAATTTGCAGGTAAATGGATGAACTTAGATAATGTTATATTGAAGACCAGCATTTCGTGTACTCCCTTGTCAGCAGCCGCTCGCTGCAGACCCTCAGAGGTGACTATACCATATGCAGAACCACAGGAAAGTGTAAAGGGACTGCAGCGAGCGGTGACAGGAATAGCAAAGGTGATGTGAAGGGTAAGTGGGAAAACAGGGAGGGAGATTCAACTAGGGAATGGGGACAGAGGTCACCAAAGAAGAAGGGCAAAAGACACTAAGGTTGATAAAGCCTCAAAGAGCCTTACTGAATTATGTTTACCTAAAATTTATATAACATCAATTTTAAGATGACTTACTCAAAAAAGATTATTTATTCAATAATGTCACTGGTCTTTTGATAGGGTTTACATGGAATTTGAAGATTGCTTTGGTAGGCTGGCTAAAATACTAATTCTTTCAATCCAGCAGCATAGGAGATCTTTCTGCCATCCACTGTCGCTGTAATTCTTTCTTCCATGTCTTGAAGTTCTTAAAAACCTTTCGTGCCCCCTCGGTTGGGGTTATTTAAGGGTGGTTTGGTTTGGCTTTTGTTTCTTTGTTTTGCTTTGGATTTTTATTATTTTTGTTTTATTGTGACTTTGCTTTGTAGACCCTTGTGAATTATTTTTTTATAATTTCTTTCTCAGTATGTTTATCGCTGGTATATAAAATGTGTGCTGATCCTTGTAAGTTAATTGTGTGCCCTGCCTCTTTCTGAAAATTGGATTTTGTCAGAAAACTTTTCCTGCATCTATTGAGATGATCATATGGTTCTGTTTTTGAGACCATTTACATAATTGATAGCATTTGCTGACTTATGCCCATCAAATCATCCCTCCATCTCTGAAATAAAACCAATTTGATCATAGTAAAAAAAATCTTCTTAATGTATTCTTGAATTTATTTGGCAAGTATTTTGTTGAGAATGTTTGCATCTATGCTTATGGTCTGTAGGGATATTGGTCTGTAGTTCTCTTTTTTCTGAACCATTGTCTGGCTTTGGTATCAGACAGAGGACTAGTTCTGCAAAATTTTTGGTGATAGTCTTTCCTTTCCTGTATCAAGTTATAGACTCCTTTTTCTTGTTTTTATTTGTTCTTTGAGAATTTTGTACAATGTATTTTTATCACATTCACC